>NC_140594.1:967114528-967324636 GCF_964204655.1 Triturus cristatus
ATTGTTCCGTCAATGACTTGTTGTTCTCATTGGGCTCTTTAGTGGAAATGGATGGCTGGTCCTCCAAGGCTTTGAATTCTCCATCTTTGCTGCAACCCCCATTGTACTTTGTTTGTTACCTTGCACTGAGAGTCATGCTGTTTTCTAGTGTATCTTGTTTCTCCAATAAGAAGATTAAAAAACACTATTTAATTCCAATCATTTATTTTCAAGTGGTAACATGCATCCTAACAAGAGGGTCGCTTGGTGCTATAGAAAGAGTCTTTCCAAGCAAAAGCTCAACCTAGAAAATGTCATGCTAAAAACCAAAAGGGTTTCAACATTTTTTAGAAGGTTTCACACTTGGCCACTTCTGTGCAGGTTATGGTGCTGCCTGGTCCACCAAATGTGTTGTCCTTGTCAAGCAGACGGCTGCTGAGCAAGTTATGAAACTGCTTGGACTACCCAAAATGTAGGGCTGTTCAAACAAAAGGTAGGTTATTTTGCTCCTGACCTGACTACGACTGCAAGCATCAGGCAGCCTATGTTTGAGCATGGGGCCTTTTCAGAGATGTTGCTGAGCTCTTGATTCGGAGATGGTGCTTCTGTTTTTTGAAAGCAGGAAGATGTTTATTTTAGTCAATTCTACTTTTGCACTAAGCTCATCTGTGTTTTTCTCAACATGGGCACCCGTGCATCGGTTACTAAAGAAAATTCTCACACTTGATTTCATTCGAGTGAGTCATGTGTTAGAGATTTGGCTTACTATGTGCTGGCTACAACTTACAAGCTTAAGTTGGCTAGGTGTTGAATTCCTTTAAATGAGTACAGGATATTATTGTTGGCCAGCTGGCTGTCTTGGTCATGTCTAGGAGTGTCTAGGTTCCTGATGAATAATTTTTTTACAATTTACTACATGCCTTTAGCAGTAAACAGTGACAGTAACTTGTGACATGAATGTTTGTATTTATTGAAGCAGACTGTAGTTGACATACCACATTGGCACTATAATACAGCATGATAACACCCCATCATCATATAACCCCTGTGCAATACCACTATGCCAAAATAATAATACATCAACACAACACAAGAATGCTGTAACACACAACACAATACATAACAATGTCACATTAAAAGTGCAACGCAACATCAAGAAAAAAAAACTCTGTACAATTCACAAAGAAAATACAACAATGCAATACTTATTTTTAGCTAGTTCATCATTTATGCATGGTCACCCCAAGAATTTTGACCACTTCGGGACCCTGATTTTGCAAGACATAGGGCCCAATTCACAAAGGTGATCTTAGACCAAAAGGCTAAGTATACGACTTTCACTATTCACAAAGGGACTTATGAATAGTATCTTTATCACTGCAGAATTTCTGCACTCGGGGCAGAGTTTCCGCAGTTGGGGCAGAACCTCCGCAGTTGAAGCAGAGTGTCGGCAGTCGGGCGGCATCTCTGATCGTGGGGCGGACCCTCTGATCTCGGGCGGAGTAGGTTTACTTTGATCCTGACACATCTTTGTGTCAGTGCCTACCATCCCCTCACCCAACCCCACTGAAAGTCGTTAGAGCAACAGCCAACCCCAGCTTGGCTGCATAAATAAATCAGAGCTGCCACACACAAACCCTTTCAGACCTTTAGACAAGTCGCAGAATGTGTTTGTTGGTTTTCCCCAGAATGATATGAGGAGAAGGAGGAGGAGGGGTAGATCAGAGAGGATCTTTAGACAAAGGACCAACCTCTTTGGGATATCCAGCAAAGATGTCATGTCCAGATCCCATTTTCTCCCAGATGTCTCTCCTGATATTGGAGATGGTGTATGAGTGGGAGCAGGATCTTGACTCTGAGACATGGCACTCTCCACCATGCCTGCCTATGTCAAGATTCTAGCAGTTCTTAATTTCTTTGCTACTGGTTCTTTCCAGAGGGTGTCCGGTGACCTCCTGCGCATCTCTCGGGCAAGCCAGTCCCAATGGTTTTGTCAGGTACTAAGCTGCATCAATAGGAGAGTGCATCAGCACATACCTAATCCCTATGCACTGGAAGGAAGGCAAAGGGTTGCTAAGCATTTCTGGCTCTTTTCCCACTTTCCACGTGTGGTAGGTGCAATTGATTGCAACCATGTGACTCTTCAGCCACCTCCCCAGAATGAACACATCTTCTGCAAAAGGCACTGTTGGTACTCTATCAATGTGTAGGGTGTGTGTGATGTCAGTGGCTGCTTTACTGATGTGGAAGCAGTGTTTGCAGGCAGTAGACGAGTCAGCTGGCAGTGGGAGAAATTGGCAAAATGTCGTTTCTGGGCACGTACTCAAGCACCAAATAGTCTGATATGTATAACAAAAGGGCACATGTACATTCTAAAACCATCATAGAGCGCACTTTTGGTCTCATAAAGCAGCAATTCATATGTCTTGACCATGTAGGGGGGTGCTGCTGTACTCTGTTGAAGTTGAGCGCAAGTTAACAATAGCCTGTTGTGTCTTGCACGACATTGTTGTAAATCATGGCTTACACATACCTCTGGAAGCTCACCTAGGTCTGAATCCGAGGAACCGATCCATTGTACAAAACAGAGGACAGGGTATTCGGGTGCGGTACCAGCTTGTTGACACTATTTTTCTCTTGAGCAACCAGTTATGTTACAGCCTTTATGTGGTTTCACAGTTAGTTGTCAATGATAATTGGTGGGCATTTAACACTCTGTCCATAAATTCCATCCTGAGACTACTTTATAAGCCACACATAATGTATGTAAACAATAGCTGTTGTCAAGAGTCAAAAGACAGGCCATGCAAAACATTTTGTGCACATGTCAGTGATTAGTTTGGACAATGTCTCAAACGACTCCATTGCCTTAAGGGCTCAAATGTCATTTGATGTGTGAGACCTCCCTGGACAGTATAACAATAGGAATTTAATGTTGTTCCCTGATACACAGTAGTTGTGCTGCTGATATAGTGAGGCTAGGAATGTTCAAAACTTTGTTGCCATTGATCCACTGTTCACCCATGTTATATCATAATGGCTAGCCAAATACCATAGTAACATTACTGCACACTCCTTCAATCTCCATGTTGCATATGTGATGTACTCTGACATTACTGAATGCACAATGGTAAGCAGCTGTGTGAAGTTGTGTTTAGGATTTGATAATGAAACATGTGAATGGACAGGTATTCTAAATATTTTAGACTTGTTTCTCAATGGCCGCCGCAATCGTGGCGGAGGCCCGTAGTCGTAGGGAAGTTTCCACACTTGGGCAGAATCTCTGCAAAGAGAATTCTCATTTAGAAGATTCTGCCCGATTGCCGAGGCTCCCCACGACTGTGAGGCCTCTGCCACGAGTGCAAGGGCCCTTTGGAAATCAGGCCCCTTGAATTTGTATGTGCTGCAACCTATGTGGCAGTGTGGCCATATGTCTGTCATACACGCAGCATGGGTCAAGTGGACCTATGTAAGGACATGGATTGTCTATGCCTATAGTTGCTAATTTTTGCAGCTCCATGCATAATGTGCCACTCCAGACCAGTTATTTATTCCTTTGAATTCTGGGACTTGTAGTCCAGGGGTATTAGGTTGCTCAGATGCTTGAAAGAAGTCCTGGGAAGCATTGTCATGGGAGGAGGTAGTAGAAAACACAACACGTCTGACCTGGACGTGAGGGCTGTTAGGCGTTAATGGTTATGTTGTGGGAGGTGAATGCTGTGGTTGATTGGCTAACTGCTGGGAATGGGAAATTCTCAGAGGTGAAGTGGGAGGCCCAAAGCTGGCCCTGCCTGGTGTAGGCTATGGTGTTTTGCCCAGTGGGCCAACAAACAAGGAGGGGAGAGGATGTAGCCTTACGGCTAGAGCAGTCGACCTCGAAGTTGGGGAACCGGTTTCGAGTCTCAGCAGGGACGCTCAACATCCTGTGATTTTGAGCAAGTCACTTAATCTCCTCACGCCTAACAAACATTATTGTGTTCATCTGTAATGTAACTGGTGCTCATGTAAAGCGCTCTGACACCTGATATCTTCAGATCGAGTTTGCTCTACATAAAACTCCCCAAAAAAAAAAAAGAAAATGCACTCCTGAGAACCGGACCTCTTTTCTGCGACCGGCACTAGATCGTCTTCTTCATCCTCATCTACTGCCTCCTCATACTCCTCTTATTGAGCGGTGCTGAAAACTGACATAGCTGCTTAGAGGAGGATTGTATTTTATCCTCAGACTACCCATCACCCTCCACTGGTGGATGGTTAAGCTTCCTTAAGCAACTCATTGTCCTCAGCACCTGAAAGACAGAGGTTGCAACAGGATACATATTTGCCAATGTGTATGATATGCTACAACACAAGGGTTAGGTGAAATAATCTTTGCATCTACCTGATGCTCCACATGTAGCCTGGTGTATGTAACCCTTAATGCAACAGCTCACACGGTAGCATTGAGGTGCTCAATGCAGATGTGCAATGCAAATTCAAACTAACCAGCTCCACTCACAGATCTGTACAGTCATGAGATCTACAGTGATGTCAGCTGCTGAACCTGGCTCCTTGAGAGTGTTGCAGAAGATGTGGTCGTCGATCCAGCAGCTCCAGAAGGAAGTGACACCATAATTCATGTTTAGCATGATTTATATGTGAACATGCAAAATTAACACAGACATCACTGATTATGGTGGGAACATATTACACACCAACTTCAGATGCTACAAAAAAGTGGCAATATCTGCTAATATCCTTCCACAAGTATTTGGTTAATGTGCACAATTTGGAAATCAATAGTTTAAGACACTATATGGCACACTTACCTGACAAATGGATGGTAGTGGGTCTTACTGCTGTAGCCAGGATGTCTCCCAAACCCCTGGATAGTGTTCTCAAGTTCATTGAGGAAGTCCTGACAGCAGCTGTAATGTGCCATACATATCCATTTTTCAATACAAAGGATGATGATAACCTTTTTATAGGTATATGTCATAGGTATAAACCAGTGATACTCAAAGTATGGCCTGGGGCCGCATGCAGCGCTCCTGACCTTTACCTACGGCTCCCTGGTCAACAACAACACTGGGCTGCAGTGAACTAAACACAGCACTAACATTAAAATGATGGTAAATAAACAGGCAAACGTGTATTTGAAGGTTAATGAAAGTTAAAGAAAGGAAGTAACTAGGGTGTCCTGTACCGCTTAACTTTAGGAACACCTTCATTTTTAAAGACACGTAGTAGAATACGTACAAGATTCTAAAAGTGCATATTGGTACACTGCAGAGTACTTTTTTAAAGGTTCAATTCTTGAAGCTAATGTTTGATTGCATGTCTCTTCTTCAGTTAGATAAATGGAGGCAAGAAGTTTATCATAAACTAAACTCATGAGAATAAATCTAATGCTCAAAACCAGGGTGTTGATGATAAAGCCGCCTGGCTTACATATGGCCTAGTTAATGTTTCCAGACTGCATTGAATTTTAAATGCTCCCCTTTAACTTGGCAATAAGCCAGTCCTTTGATGGAAAATTCAACGGTTTTGCATGCCACTACGTTATACAGAGAGGGTCTCTTTTATTCCACTGAGAAGCAATGGCTAGATTTGCTACCAGTGGCGCTCCTCTGCTAAGGCAGAGGAGCGTCGCTCCACTGCTTTGAAGCAGTGGAAGAAAGGAAAAATAAAATGGTAATAACTTGATGTTATTATCATTTTATTTTGTCCTGCTGTGGCGCCTTGGTGGGTGGGACTGGGCTGCTCTGCTCACAGAGCACGGCAGGGGGAGGAGTGGTGAGCACACGGAAGTAAGCATGATGCTTTGGTCGGCCCAAGAGGGCTTCCCAAATAATCATGCAACTTAGCATGTTCTCCACAGCCTTACAACCTGGGTGGAGAACATCCCAGTCCCCATCTGAGCAGCAAACTACAGCGCTCAGACCAATCACAATGCTGCATTGAATTGTTGTGATTGGCTTAGGGGAGCCTGGATGTTCTTCCTGTTCCGCAACTTTGGCCCGACGTCGTGGAAAGATAACATAGGAGAGACACGGCAGGAGGTAAGCGTATATTTCTTTTTCTTTTAGTCCCCCTTATCCCCCCAGCCCCACACCATGCACGATCTGCCAACCCAGATCTATTCCGGCCACCACTGTGAGGATTCGGGATCTAAGGCGCCTACCTAGCGTCTCAACACTACAAGTCCCAGCAACCCCGGAACGAGGCTTCTATAAAGGGACGTCACGCACGGCAGAAGGCGTGCGTTATTTTGAATCCGAGGATCCTATTTCCGCCGTTCGGAGCTAGGTGTCCCAGCGGGAATTGGTGTTTGCCGCACGGAAGAAGACGAACCAGAGGACTCCGCTTTCCCCGTCCCTCGGAGCTTGGCGTCCAGGCGGGGACTGTCATTGAAGGAGTTGCGGCTACAGAAGAGGAAGCAGGTGAGAGGTATCGGAGCTCGGCTGAGCCCCTCAACTATCCGCGCCTAGCAGACCGCGAGAACCACCTTCCCTGGTAGACTCAGGCTAAGGCTCGGACGAGCCTTGTCGAATTGCGCTGTAAAGAGCGCCTGATGGTTTCCAGCTCGGGGGAGCTTATCTATTGTTTGATCACGCTCGGAGGAGCGAGTTGTCGATTCCAGCTCGGAGGAGCTGCATTTTGCATAAACCACGCAAAGAGAGCGCGATATTCATGTTCCAGCTCGGAGGAGCTTACCTATTGTTTGTCAGCACTCGGAGGAGCGAGTTGCCAACTTCCAGCTCGGAGGAGCTTACCTTGTTAGACCGCGCTAGGAATGCGCAAGTAGCAAGACTATTATTTAGGTGACACTAACCACTACGCACCGCGCCTCCCGCATTCATAGAGAGCGCGAGACATTGGGCTGTTGTGAGTTGCTAACACTTAGGGAAAAAACCACACCAGAACCTAGCGTGTTGATTCTCACCAGGTGAAGGAGCGCTACATCGTAGGGGCTCCAGGCGGTGGTGCCTTCACCGTGAAAGCATTTTGACAGTTCTCTTTGGACATATGCTCTACAGAGAAGGGATAACTCACTCGTAGCGGGGGTCTGTTGTAAGATCCTTGCGTACATAGCAGGAGGGACACACGCCAGAGGGCAAGGTGTGTGGTTCACAAGAGGGCTCAAACAGATAGGATGTGAGGAGTCCGTTGTGGGGTACGTTTGTGGGTGAAATCACAGGATGTGAGGTCCACGCCCTCAATACCTTTTAGTAACCTCCTGTATTAGTGAGACCGAACGAGAGTAGACTGTTACTGTGGTCATGTATGTTATGTTTTGTCTTTTCAGAATCTTGTCCCTGCTGACCCTTTCCCCCATCCTTTCCCTCGCCTGATCACCTCTGGGTTCTGTAACCTTTGGTTGGAGTCCGGGGAGATCTGGAGGTGAACCTCTATGACATCACCTGGATCCTGAGGAGTTCTGTATCCTGACAGAATAACGCACCCACGTTAGTTGCTCCTCCCGGTCCGGGGGGGTATAGAGTATGGCGTCCTTAGAGGACGTAGTGCAGGCTCTGGCCTTGGTACAGCAGGAACTGGTGGCATCGCGCGTGGAGACAGCAGCCTTGAGAGATAGGGTGGATAGGTTGACCCGTAATCCCTTTGATGTGGCGTCACCTATTGAGCAACAGATACAGGTGACGGTGCCACCGCCTATCCCTTTGGCTAGCCCTGAGAGATATGCGGGAGACCCGCAAAAGATACAGATCTTCCTTACTCAGGTGTTGTTACATTTTTCATGTAAACCTTCGTCTTTTCCCACTAATCATTCCCGAGTAGCTTTTGCCATCTCTTACTTAGTGGGAGACGCGGCTTCATGGGCGGTCCCTTTAGTCAGGAACAACGACGCGGTCCTGTCGGACTGGGACGCCTTTCGAGCCGCGTTTGAAGGAGTGTTCGATAGACGAACGACCACCTTTAGTACCGACAAGGAGCTGCTCTCATTGAGACAAGGAAAGAGTGACTTGGTGACATACCTCACTTCATTCAATCGGTTAGTTGCAGAGGCAGCTTGGCCGGAAGAAAAACGAATGTCCTTGTTTTATCAGGGGCTTTGTGAAGACTTAAAAGACGTAGTGGCGCAGATAGATCCACAACCCACAACCTGCGCGGCGCTGATGAATTTGGTGTTGCGACTAGACGGTCGCTTGGCTGAAAGAGGGGGAGACAGGTACAAGGGGAGCGGGGCGACGGCTAGGTACACACGAAGAGAACCCAACCCTGTTTCAGCGGCTAACGAACCTATGGAGGTAGGGGCCGTGAGAGCCCCTTTATCCAAGGCTGAAAGAGAAAGCCGACGCGCTTTGGGGCTCTGTATGTACTGTGGAAAAAGGGGGCATTTTGTGCGTGAATGCCCTTCTAAGCCTAGAAACCCTGTGGTACAATATAGAGGCAAGAAGGCCGCCGTATCCACCCTGGTAAAGGAAACAAGCACCCCAGGGCTTGCCCCGCCTTTGCCACTGGAGAACACGGTGTGGAGGATACCTTCTCTTGCCAATACTAGGTCTACAGCCACTGAAGCCCATATAGTGTTACCAGCGGGGTTGGAAGTGGGGGCGCAAGAGCACCAGGTGCTAGTAATGTTGGACTCAGGAGCAACAGGGAACTTCATTGATAGCGGACTGGTTAGTTTACTATCAATTGAAGCAGTGCCGAGGGAATCTCCAGAGGAGGTGCTGGCAGTGGACGGCGAACCTCTAAAATCAGGAAGGATCACTCTCCACACTGGGGACTTAAAAATGACATTAAGGGATGGAGACCGCCAACACCAGGAAGTAATAGGGTTTAACATCATAGCCGCACCCCAATACGAAGTGATCTTGGGGATGCCCTGGTTTGTACGCCACAATCCCACGGTGAATAGGCGAGACAGAACGGTAAGATTTTTGTCGAGGGGGTGTGCCGAACAATGCATGCGAGCACATCAATCGCAGGCCCTGGCTCTTGCGGGTCCCTTCCGCCTGGCTACGGCAGCCGAAAAAGACATAGAGTTACCGGAGGTCTATGCGGGGTATGCTGATGTTTTTAACAAAACTCAGGCGGAGCAGCTTCCCCCGCATAGGCCTTTTGATTGTGTATAGACCTGGTAGATGGGGCGATCATCCCATCTTGTAGGGTGTATGCATTATCTGACCCTGAAACACGCCACCTACGGGAGTATCTAGACCGGTATCTTGCGCTAGGTTTCATTAGGCTTTCCCGTTCCCCTGCGGCCTCTCCACTCTTTTTTATGGCAAAAGCAAACGGGGAATTGAGAGCGTGTTGCGATTATAGAAATCTGAATAAAAACACCGTGAGAAACAGGTATCCGTTGCCACTAATCAGTGTCCTGCTGGATCAAGTACGAGAGGCAGTAATATACACTCGACTAGACCTCCGGGGAGCTTACCATTTAGTACGAGTCAGACAGGGGGACGAGTGGAAAACGGCGTTTAAGACCCGGTTTGGTTCATATGAGTACTTGGTGATGCCGTTTGGTCTCTGTAACGCCCCGGCGGTTTTCCAGTTTTTTTAAACGAAGTGCTAAGGGAGTATATGGACATCTTTGTAGTGGTATACATAGATGATATTTTGATTTACTCAGCAGAGGTGGGAGAGCACACCAGGCATGTTATGTTGGTTTTGGAGAAATTAAGGGCCAACCGATTGTATTGTAAACTCAGCAAGTGTGAGTTTGGGGTAACCATGGTGGAATTTCTGGGAGTAATTCTGACGCCAGAAGGGTTGAGTATGTCTGAAAGAAAGGTACAGGCAATTCGTGACTGGCCCATTCCCCGTTCTGTGCGAGAGGTGCAGTGTTTTTTAGGGTTTTCGAATTATTACCGCAGGTTTATACAAGATTTTTCCTTAATAGCGGTACCCATAACACGACTGCTACGTAAAGGAGTACCCTTCCAGTGGACGAAGGAAGCTACTGCTGCTTTTGAAGTGCTAAAAAACAAGTTTACTACAGCTCCGATTTTACGACATCCGCAGACAGATGTTCAGTTCATTGTGGAGGCGGATGCATCAGAAGAAGCTATAGGGGCCGTGCTGTCCCAAAGAGATAAAGACACAGGCCGAATGCACCCAGTAGCTTATCTATCGAAAAAATTGGACAACGCAGAGCGTAACTACACAATTGCCGAAAAAGAACTCTTGTCAATAAAGAAGGCGTTCCAGGAATGGCGTCATTACCTGTGGGGGGCAGAACATCCGGTACTGGTGTACTCCGATCATCGGAATTTGTTGTACATGAAGACCGCGCGTCCTTTAACGCCGAGACAAATGAGATGGACACTCTTTTTCGCTGAATTTGACTTTAGCATTACTTTCAGGCCAGGCACGGAAAACAGGAAGGCAGACGCCTTGTCTAGACAGAACATAACAGAAGGGAGTGTAACACCTGCGCCTCTAGCCATCATCAATCCAGCTAAAGTGATCTGTGTCTTGAGAGCCGAGGAGTTCTTGGATGAAATAAGAGCTAGCCGCTCAGCCGACAGGTGGAAGGAATGGATCAGAACAACCCCGGAACGTAGCCTCAAAGGAGGGCTTCCTTTTCACCGACAAAGGCTGTTCCTGCCAACGAAGGCACTCGGAACCAAGGCCTTTCAATGGTGCCATGAATCCCCATTGGCAGGTCATCCAGGAATCCGAAAGACGACAGAGACAGTGTCCAGGCATTTTTGGTGGGAAACATTGCACAAGGATATCCGGCTATGGGTTACGGCCTGTGAAGTGTGCGCCAGGAACAAGAGCAAAAGAGGGAAACGAAAAGGGAAATTGCTCCCGTTACCCACACCACAACAACCATGGCAGAACATTAGCGTGGACTATATTACAGGACTGCCGGGAGACAGCGGACATTCAGCGATACTAGTCGTGGTGGATAGCCTGACCAAGATGGGTCATTTTATCCCCTGCCACAACTTACCAACGGCCGGACAAACCGAGCAGCTGTTGCTGACTAACGTGGTAAGACTACACGGCTTGCCAGGAGTGATTGTGTCAGACCGGGGCCCCCAATTCGTAGCCAGTTTCTGGAAAACCTGGTGTAAGGCGCTACGGATCGAATCCGCTACTTCAACCAGCTTTCACCCACAATCCGATGGACAGACCGAGCGCCTAAATCAAACATTAAAACAGTATCTGAGGTGTTACATGTCACACTCACAGGAGTCGTGGGTGTCAATGCTGTGGATGGCCGAATTGACTTACAACGGGGCGTGGCATAGCTCAATCGGGATGTCCCCGTTTAAGGCCAATTACGGGAATGAAGCAAAAACGCTACCGGTGTCCCTGCCAGAGGACTTGGGTGACCAACCGGCAGTCCAATCCAGGCTGCGGGAGTTGCAAGTGCTTCACAAGCAAACTCAAGGGGCTTTAAGGGCGGCTAAAAGGAAGTATAAGACGTGGGAAGATCGGAAGAGGAGATCTGGTCCAGAGTACGAAGTAGGCGATCGATGGCTGTCCACCCGATACATAAAATTTAAGCTGCGTAGTGTATTCCACCCGCGATTCATTGGACCTTACCAGATAGTGCGGAGGATAAATCCGGTGGCATATAAACTCAAACTGCCGGGTTCACTGCGGATTTACCCCGTTTTTCATTGCAGTTTGCTGAAGCCAGCGATGGCCGCCTCCAGGAGAGTCCCGCCACCGGTGTGGGTGGATGGGGGTTTTGAATACGAGGTGAGAAGCATCCGCGACGCACGCTATCGTAGGGGCAAGTTATGGTTCCTGGTATCTTGGAAGGGCTACTCGGCTGAAGAGGATTCGTGGGAGCCCTCTGACGCGGTGCACGCCCCGGCGGCGAAGAGGTTCTACGAGCGACATCCAGAGAAGCCTGGCTCTAGGAGGCGCTTGGGGAGGGGACCTACTGTGAGGATTCGGGATCTAAGGAGCCTACCTGGCGTCTCAACACTACAAGTCCCAGCAACCCCGGAACCAGGAAGTGGGCGTCTATAAAGGGACGTCACGCACGGCAGAAGGCGTGCGTTATTTTGAATCCGAGGATCCTATTTCCGCCGTTCGGAGCTAGGCGTCCCGGAGGGAATTGGTGTTTGCCGCACGGAGGAAGACGAAGCAGAGGACTCCGCTTTCCCCGTCCCTCGGAGCTTGGCGTCCAGGCGGGGACTGTCATTGAAGGAGTCGCGGCTACCGAAGAGGAAGCAGGTGAGAGGTATCGGAGCTCGGCTGAGCCCCTCAACTATCCGCGCCTAGCAGACCGCGAGAACCACCTTCCCTGGTAGACTCAGGCTTAGGCTCGGACGAGCCTTGTCGAATTGCGCTGTAAAGAGCGCCTGATGGTTTCCAGCTCGGGGGAGCTTATCTATTGTTTGATCGTGCTCGGAGGAGCGAGTTGTCGATTCCAGCTCGGAGGAGCTGCATTTTGCCTAAACCGCGCAAAGAGAGCGCGATATTCATGTTCCAGCTCGGAGGAGCTTACCTATTGTTTGTCAGCACTCGGAGGAGCGAGTTGCCAACTTCCAGCTCGGAGGAGCTTACCTTGTTAGACCGCGCTAGGAATGCGCAAGTAGCAAGACTATTATTTAGGTGACACTAACCACTACGCACCGCGCCTCCCGCATTCATAGAGAGAGCGAGTCATTGGGCTGTTGTGAGTTGCTAACACTTAGGGAAAAAACCACACCAGAACCTAGCGTGTTGATTCTCACCAGGTGAAGGAGCGCTACATCGTAGGGGCTCCAGGCGGCGGTGCCTTCACCGTGGAACCATTTTGACAGCTCTCTTTGGACATATGCTCTACAAAGAAGGGATAACTCACTCGTAGCGGGGGTCTGTTGTAAGATCCTTGCGTACATAGCAGGAGGGACACACGCCAGAGGGCAAGGTGTGTGGTTCACAAGAGGGCTCAAACAGATAGGATGTGAGGAGTCCGTTGTGGGGTACGTTTGAAATCACAGGATGTGAGGTCCACGCCCTCAATACCTTTTAGTAACCTCCTGTATTAGTGAGACCGAACGAGAGTAGACTGTTACTGTGGTCATGTATGTTATGTTTTGTCTTTTCAGAATCTTGTCCCTGCTGACCCTTTCCCCCATCCTTTCCCTTGCCTGATCACCTCTGGGCCCTGTAACCTTTTGGTTGGAGTCCGGGGAGATCTGGAGGTGGACCTCTATGACATCACCTGGATCCTGAGGAGTTCTGTATCCAGACAACCACAGTTTACTGCTCCTAAAAACTCCAAATTACCATTCGGGATGATACCTGTATAACTACCGGGTGTTGGTCCCAATGTTATTATCTCAGAGTCTTTCGGTATAGGTTACCCCAGGATTTCCTTGAACATTCCAAGTGGCTCTTTCCAGAAAGGGCTCCATATGGGTCGGATCACTGACAGAATATCGACAACAAAAATGTCGAGGTCAAAAATATCGGGACCAAAATATCGTTGTCCAGAATATCAAAGTTCTATCTACTTAATGGTAAGTACAAAAATATCGAGACAAAAAATATTGTTTTTTTAAATGTTTAAAAAATAATGTAAACTAAAGTAAATAATACATATAAGTAAAAGAACATAGGGGCCTATTAGGATCACGGGCGGATCGCCACCGCCAGTGGCGATCCGCCCGCCAAATGTTCCTTTTTCACCCCCGCCATATTAGTATGGCAAGGGGCACCGCGGCGGTCGGAAACACTGTCTGCCACTTTTCCGCTGGTCGGATTGCCGGCCGGAAGAAAAGGCACACAATATGGTGGGGGTGCCTTGCAGTCACCGCCATCCATATTATGATGGATGCGGTGTGTATGCCTTTCCATGGCGGACACTCCCCCATGAAAAGGCACACTGTAAATGGCTTTGGGGGCCAGTTGCTGGCCCCCGGGGGGTGGGAGTGTGGGTGGCTTTACTTGGGGGGTACCCATGGTACCTCTTTCATTGGCATGCACAAGGT
The DNA here is from genome assembly GCF_964204655.1 of Triturus cristatus. Lineage (NCBI taxonomy): Eukaryota > Metazoa > Chordata > Amphibia > Caudata > Salamandridae > Triturus > Triturus cristatus. The sequence goes on from NC_140594.1 coordinate 967,128,406, forward strand.
GTCAGGGACCGAGCGGGGCCTGTCACGTTGTGCATGCCAATGCACAACATGCTACTTTTAAATTGCGGCGGGTGCTGCTTACAGCACTACCCGCCGCAATGTAAAAGATGCGGGATACGACCGCCAGAGTGGCGGTCGCATCCTTATTGGCCCCGTGGGACCACCGCACCTTTGGCGGTCGGTCCCGATTTCCGTTATGGTGGCGGGCGGATAAAGTCCACCCGCCATCATAATGGGGCCCTTAGTTAGAATTATTAAAAAATGTTTACAATTATAAATAATGACTGTAATGTTAAAAATAATTAAACATACATATATAAAATATAACATATGTGTACTTAATATTAATAAATAATAAATTATAAAATATTAGAAACATATTAAAAATTATAAATACCTATATATACATATACCAGTAAAATAAAAGTAAAATAAATATACAATAATTTAAAATAATAAAATATTTGTGATCTTTTACAATTACACTTGACACCTCATTAACAGCAACAGCAAGGAAAGTGTTGGTTAGCAGATGGGATAAAATTACTATTCCCACTCCAGGGAGTGCAACAGTAGGGAAAGTGTTGGATAGCGGAGGGTAATAATTTACTATTCCCACTCCAGGGAGTGCAACAGTAAGGAAAGTGTTGGATAGCGGAGGGGAATAATTTACTATTCCCACTCCAGCAAGTACAACAGAAGGGAAAGTGTTGGATAGCGCAGAGGAATAATTTACTATTCTTATTTCAGGGAGTGCAACATTAAGGAAAGTGTTGGATAGCGTAGGGGTAAATATTACTATTCCCACTCCGGAGATAGCAACAGTAGGGAAAGTGTTGGATAGCATAGGGGTAAAAATTACTGTTCTCACACCAGAGAGTGCAACAGTAGGGAAAGTGTTGGATAGCGAAGGGGAATAATTTACTATTCCCACTCCAGAGAGTGCCACAGTAGGGAAAGTGTTGGATAGCGGAGTGGATAAAATTACTATTCCCACTCCAGCGAGTGCAACAGTAGGCAAAGTGTTGGATAGCAGAAGGGAATAATTTACTATTCCCACTCCAGGGAGTGCAACAGTGGGGAAAGTGTGGGATAGCGGAGGGGTAACAATTACTATTCCCACTCCAGAGAGCGCAACAGTAGGGAAAGTTTTGGATAGAAGAGGGGAATAATTACCTATTCACACTCCAGATACTGCAACATTAGAGACATTTTTGGGTAGCGGAAGGGTAACAATTACTATTCCCACTCCAACGAGTGCAACAGTAGGGACAGTTTTGGATAGCGAAGGGGAATAATTTACTATTCCCACTCCTACGAGTGCAACACTAGTGAAAGTGTTGAATAGCGGAGGGGATAAAATTACTATTCCCACTCCAGCAAGTGCAGCAGTAGGGAAAGTGTTGGATAGCGGAGAGGAATAATTTACTATTCCCACTCCAGCGAGTGCAACAGTATGGAAAGTGTTGGATTGCATATCGGAATAATTTACTATTCCCACTCAAGCAAAATAATAAAAATTAACAAACAATTAATTAATTATTTTGTTTTACCTCCCACCATATTCCCTATAAATGACACCATCAATATCGTAAAACATAACACTGTTAACATAATTAATTAATTAAATTTAACAAGCAATTTATAATAAATATATTCACACTATTAACACTATAAAACAACTTAAAATAAATATTATATTAAAAAATGAAAAAATATATTAAAATTAAATTACTTCCCAGCCTACTCCCCTATCAACCCACAACCCAATCCTAAAAAAATGACACAAATAACATAATGAATATTTAATTAATATTTCTTAATAACCAATTAACTAATTAACAATAAATTATTTATCACAATTAACAGTATACAATTTTAAATACATAAATATCAAATAATTATAAATTAATTAATTATAACTAAATTACTTCCCACCCTATTTCCCTATAAACCCACAACCCACTCCTAAAAAAATAACACAATTAAGATATTTACCAATTAATGATTAATAATGAACAACTATCAATTAATTCTTTATTTCGATGGTTAAAAAATCATCATAAAAAGTACATATTTTAAAACACAGAAACATACATGATTTTATATTACGTCAATATCAAAATTAACCATCTATCAAACTGTTAAAATTCAAAAGGAGTCAATATATTATTCAAAATAGGTTAGTCTCTGGTATTTCTTAGTCTTACTGCCGCTTTCAGAAAGCCTATTACTGAACATAAAGTATGCATATCATTTGCTCTCTGAAGAAACAGCAGGGCTATTTTAGCATGACGAAATTTTCCATTTTTTAAAATTTCAACCAGAAACATACGCCTTGGATAACGATAAAATGGACATAATAATACAAAATGAAGGGTGTCCTGCGGAGACATATTGTCGCAGCCGCAGGCACCCTTCTGCTCAATAGTTGCAGAAAAACCAGACGGATAAGATAAAATATTTTGCAACAAATTGATCCTAAAACAACACATTAAAAACCTATCCTGCTGATTATGCATCAGAAATAGGTACGGTTCCATACCCGGTGCCTCTTTAACTAGGGAATGTGCTACCACTGAACGTTTTAGTGCAAAAGCTTTAGTTTCCCTAAGCCTCTCCAAATTGTCAAGCAACAGTCTTTTGATTTGTAATTTACTATTCCTTGTAATTAGGGCAGGGGTGCTAAAAAGGGTGTGCTGACCTACGGACTCTAAAGTTATTTTAACATATTTCAACCAAGGGATTAACATCCCTTTGTCCCTTTGCATACAGTCAGAGAGGATTTCTTGGCTTAGTACAGCCTCCGGGTTAGCCCAAATACTAAGCCAAGCCAGGACCGGTCTAATCTTGACCTGGTCTACAATATACGGAATTCCGAGTTCGGAATGTGCAATTTCAGCTGGTATTGAGTGTGGGATCTTGAGGATTCTACGGATGAATTTATCTTCCTCTAGTTGTAACTGTTTGGCATCCCTAAAGCCCCAAACCTCGGCTCCATATACTGCTTTCGCTGTGCTTATTGAGCGATATAGGCTCATTATTTGCTCCGGGGACCAACGTCCCGGTCTCTGGGCAAAGTTCATAATTGCACCACATGAGGAAGCCAATTTAGTACAGTGTTTCTCTAATAATGTATCAAATTGCATCTTGCCATCAAGTAATAGACCTAAATATGGGAAGGTGGTTACAATGCCCATGGTATGAGTCCCAATTTTGAACACCGGTTTTTTAGTGGGTTTTTTGCCTGCAATCAGTGCAAAGGACTTGGTCAAATTCACGGACAGATCTAATTTTTCCATGAAGACCACAAATCCATTAATCAGAGATTGGAGACTTCTCGGTGTCCGAGCGAGCAGGACCGCGTCATCCGCGTACAATAGTACCGGTATTTGACGCTTCCGTACCTTGGGACAATCCACTGCCCGGGCTATGAGGCATGACTCCAGGTCATTAATGTATAATGAGAAAAGGAAGGGGGCAAGAATGCACCCCTGCCTTACTCCGCTAGAGCATGGGAAGGAGTCAGTTTGCCCCCCCTCCATACTAAAGCGAACCCTGGCTGTGGTATTCCAGTGTAGTTCTCTTAGAATATTTATAAGTCCCTGGTCAATCCCCAAAGTACTCATCATTTCCCAGAGTTTACTTCTATTCACATTGTCGAAGGCCGCCGCCAGATCCATAAATCCCATATAAATGGTGCCGTTACTCGCTCTGGTGTATTTAGCGACCAATAAGTATAAATTTAAACATTGGTCACTGGTCGACTTTCCTGCTCTAAAAGCGTACTGGGTATCCACTATTGTATGGTGCTCTTCTGTCCAGATCATTAAGCGATTTAGGATCACCCGCCCCAGTATTTTGGCCGAAACGTCGATCAGTGATATGGGTCTATAACATTGGGGATTGTCCCTATTTCCTTTCTTGAAAATAGGTACAATTAAGGCGGTGGACCACGACCTAGGGAGTCCTGTCTTAATAGCTGCATTTAACACCCTCGTTAAAATTGGTGCCCACAAGTCAATATTGCTTCTATACAAATCTAGAGGGGAACCATCAGGCCCGGGGGCTTTATTTGGGGTCAACCCTTTGATTGCCTGGATAATCTCGGAAAGTGTGAAATCCTGTACCCAGCTCCTATTACCATCCCATTCCCCTTTATGTTTAGGATCTATAGAATGATTATAAAGGCTCTCAAAATGGGTCACCCATTGCTGCGGGAGGATATTTGTGCTAAGGACCGGGGCGTTTTGGTCGTGAAAACAGGGCCTATTTATAATTTTCCAGAATTCGATAAAATCCCTGTTTTCACCTGCCTCTCTTAAGTCAGCCCATAGTTCTACTTTTAGGGAAGCCTTCCTTTCTTTGATCTTGATATTATCGATTTTCCTACACTTTGCCACTTCCACTGTGTCCCTTGGGATTGCTTTAAGACTTAGCTTTAAATTTCTTAGTGCTCGTGCACAACTTGCGTCAAACCATCTTGGTTGGGTCCCAGATTTTCTAGGACCTTTTGCCTCCAGTAATTTTTCGGCCAGTTTGGTTAGTTCGCTGAAGGCAGTTACTAGGTCAGCTCCTTCTATTTTAAAATCTAGACACTCTTCAACCCACTTTTTCCCCTTTACTATCAATGCGGTATAAAATTCCGGGGCATTGATTTTTGCCCATTTTAAACGCCTTCCTTGATCTGAAGGCTGTAAGATAGTATCCAGCTGTTTATTCATTTCAACATAACCCCTGCAAAGTATTTCTATAGATAAGGGATTATGATCACTAAAGGGACTCCATTTAGTGCATACCGTCCCAACCCATTGTTTGGCAAAGGCGGTTATCAGGATGTAGTCTATAATAGACGAACACCCCCTATCTTTAAAAGTTGGTACCAAGGTACCCTTTGGCCCTGGTATTACCAGATCCATGGTATGTACTAATGAGTGACTACCTATTAGTTTTGTGAGTGATGTACCCTCCGGACTGTGCTCAAAGTGTGGCCCTTTGCTGACTGGACAAAGATCCCAATCCGTAATTACTGGAGTCAAGTATGGGCATAAATGACAATTTAAATCTCCCATTAAGAGGACAAATGAATCTACCCCACCTTTCCTTAAATCGGCTTCCTGTTTTAATCTAGTGTCTAGTTCCTCTAACACGGCTTTAGTGCCGCTTCCTGAGCCTGAATTATAAATGTTAAATAGTTGTACCTTCAGCCCATGGCTGAAATATTATTGCTTGCAAGTTTTTAGAAGTCCAAGATGGCACTGTCCATCCCCCCTTTAAATTAATGTCAGCATAAATTATTAGGCCTCCTTTAGCTCTGCCTGCCCTACTCTCTTGTGCAGGGACAAAAAATAACGTGTAGCCCTCCAAATGGTAGAGGTCGGGCTCAACCGCCCAGGTCTCCTGTAAAGCTACTATATGGGAGTCCCTTAATTGGTTCCTAAAATCTGCGTTGGTTATTTTTCCTGCTAAGCCTGCTATCTTCCAGGATGTAATTTTCACCTTTCCCCCCTGTTCCCCGGTCAAGTTTGAGCCTCGAACATGGAAAACATCTGCCTCCCTCTCTTCAGGCCGGGGTTCTTGTATCTCCCCATTCTGGTTCTGCTGGGAGCCTTCCTGGGAGTTCAGTATATATCTTCCTGTGGGAGTTAAATCAATGGTATCCCTGATCATTCTTGTTGCTTTCCCCACAGATTGTATATCCAGGTTGGTTAGTCAGTCATTTTCGTCCAGGTATCGAAGGGGGCTGTATCTGTTTTTCCACTGCAGGCCATCCTGATCCAGTGACGAGAAGTGGCTATATTCAGGTTTTCTTTTCCTATAACCGTCTATTCCTCCTTCCCTCCTGCCCTGATTTTGGGCCAAGGGATGTGTATTTCTGCTTCTCGGATAGAAATAGCCTAGTGGTATAGATTGTATAGTACTAGTTAAATTTTTATTGAGGTTACCCAATATGTATTCCACTAGACCCGGATTCCTAAAATTTACAATGGCACAGTCCCCTTCAATATCCTGCTCTCTGATCCCCAGCCATGATACTCTCCTCACATGGATAATTTCTCCCCTTTCCTGTCCCTGGAGGGGTCTGTGTATATTAAGCCAATTGATAATCTTATTTTTTAAATCTAAGTATGGCTCTTTTTGACCCATCCTAAGTTCGGGCACCCCAGCAAATACCACAACATAAGGGCTTGCTTTGGGAGGTAAATTTACACAAGGGGGGGGGGGGAGAGTTTCTCCTTTACTCTCATAATCTTTTTGTTGTTTATTCACCTGGCTGTGAGAAGCAACCTGCCCTAGCAACGTCTGCGTCCGACTTTGCGATACCTGGGGTTTAGCGCTAGGTTCTTTCTCATTTTCATTTGAGCCTCCGTTCTGCAAGTGGGTTATAGTTTTAGGCGGCACATGAACCTGGGCAATAATACATGGCTCATTGCTTACGCAGTTATTATTCATAGGGAATGTCCTTGAGGAGGGGGTTTCAATTGATGTTGAGTTTCCAATAGAGGTGGGATTTATATTTTCCTTCAGTCTTCCTAGCTTTTGCAATTCATTTGTGATTTTATCTATTTTGCTAATTAAGGGTTTTATTTGGGAGATAATGAAGGTTTCTAGATGTTTTTGCAGGTCACTTATTACCGGTTGAAGCCATCCTGGCGGGATTAATGGGCCTTGCACGTCTACTTCTATAATCTCATCTTCTAATGATTGTGTCTTCCCACCCATGTTAATTGGTTTTAATTTCCTTGCGTGCATATTCTTTGGGCGCCTTTTAGGCGGTCTATGTTTTGGTATAAATAGTCTTTTTACTGACTTAGCAAGGGAAGGGTCGGTCTCTGATGCCAGCTGGCCACATGGCACATTTTCAGGTGAAATATCTTGGGTATTATCCTGTGAGCTATCACAAAGATTTATATCTAAAACCTGCGAGAGTGTACTCTGTGTTTGTGAATGGGGATTGGAGTCATCGAAAGGCGTCTCTGAGCGCGCTCGATCTCCCCATCCACCGCCCCAATGACCTTTCGTAACATCAGATCTATGGCAGTGGGGGGGGCTAGGTGTCCGGCTACATTAGCAATATTCGATCCAGTTTGTTTGGTAATCAACGGGGTACTTGGTTTTCTCTTAGATGATCTTGTTTTAGGTTTGGAAGCCATAGTACCCTATCGGTCACAGTCCCCCTTCTCTCAATATATACCAAACAAAATGAGCAAATAGCAGTCACGATTTAGTGTTTCACTGCCCGAGTGGTCGGGGCACGTCAATAAAATTAATTAAGGTCCCCAGGTTATACTGCAAGATGACAGCGTCCAACATATAGGTGTAATGAACTTTGTCCACCACTCAGTCTCACAGGTGGGCCACTATAGTTTTGCAAAGCATTCGGCTTACTGTACCTTGATTTTTCTGCCAAGGGATGTGGCCCAGCCCGGCCTCCTTGTGCCTCTGAGGGCCACAGAGGGCCCGCCCTTTGCCCGGGCTTAGCCCGTGCGCGGTCCCGCGACGCGGGAGAGAGGCAAAGATTTATAGCGCCTCCAGGCGCGCAGGCAGCGTTTCCGGGTCCCGCCTTCAGACCGCCCAGGAGTCTGGGAATTGTAGTACCTCCTCACTGCGGCCGCGATAGTTTGCAGTGCGGGGGCGGGAGGTAGGCAGGGACGAGCTCTCACACACAGGACAGCAGCACAACTAATTAATAACTAATTAAAAATAAACGAATTACCACAATTCAAAATATAAAATGTTAAATACATAGATATTAATTAATTAATTATAATTAAATTCCGACCCTATTCCCCTATAAACCCACAACCCGCTCCTAAATAAAAAACGAAATTAAGATATTTACCAAATAATTAACAATTAACCACCAATTAATAACTATTTGATAATTAATTACCACAATTAAAAATAGAAAATATTAAAACCATAAATATTAATTAATCAAATGTATTTATCAATTAATTATAATTAAATTACTTCCCACCCTATTCTCCTATAAACCCACAACCCGCTACGGAACAAAACGCAAAATTTAATTAAAATAAATTAATTACTTCTAAAAATTATTATTAAAATGTATTATAATTAAAATACTCCCCCCCCCCCATTCCCCTATAAACCCACAACCCGCAGATGGGCATAATGTAAGTATCAATTTCGGCAGGTCTACAATCAAATTTCTACGGAGTAAAAGATTAAATGATACCTATGTGGAACAACTTGGTAATAACTCTACATCCACCCACCCTGCACTATCAGATAGCTTATATTTTAATGCAGCAATAAAGTCAGACTTGAAATGGATCGTGGTGCACAGGAAAGGGACTAAGGTGAGGCCATATTTCACTGCAATGTTGCCACAAATGGCAAGGGTTGTTTGTATAGTTTTGCAAACATAGGCAGAAGGCTGTCTGAACCCCTTCCTCAAAAACAACAAGGGGATGGATGAAATGCTTAAATGAATCTCAGCCACTGGCAATCACTCGGGCCGCATCCCAATCCATCATTTTTTCACCTTGCCACTGCAGTTTGGACCCAGCCATATGCAAATCAGTCTTGACCCTGCTCTTCATAGGAACAGTTCCCCCTCAGAGGCGCGGAAACTAGCAAAGCAAGGCCTGTATTTAGAAAGGTTTTGTTTTGGGTTTGCATTACTTTTTTAACAGAGACCAGACCCGATGCAAATTTTGGGGGGGATTTACATACCAATCTAAATTGGTATTTGAGTTTGTTTGGAAGAAACAGTAATGCCAACCATCGCGAAGTGCTGGTTACTCTGCATCAAAGGGGCGTTCAATGGGTGGCTCTTGGGGGCTCCCAAGCTACCACCCATGGTTTGTGATGCAAAACCCTTTCTACCAACAATAGTAGACAAGGTTTTGTGCCAAAAACGAAAGCCACTTGAAACGGGCATTAGAAGGAAAAATGCTTTAATTTTTCCTTTCTTTTCCTACTTTGCATGTGTGCTGCACCGTACAACACCTATGCAAAGTAGGAAAAGTTTGAAATTTAGTCTAAGCATAGAATTTTGTGCTAGAAGGGTAGCCTTCCAGTCTAAAACCGATGTTAGACTCACGTAGACACAAACATTCCATACCATCAATGGAAAGAGGAGAGCGCAATATCTCTGGCTATATGACACTATCCTCCTCTCTCCCTGTCAATCAACGGAGCGCAACAGCAGGTTTGGGTGCTGCGCTGCTTTGTGTGGCAGGTACCTAGATCTGGGTGGAAGTGTGCGATGCCAGGAGTCTGCAGCACAGTCCTCATGAACCAAGTGCATAAGGTAAACAGCTGGAGAGCATAAGCCCAGGTACTCTCAGAGGGCCAGGAACCAGATGAGATCGTTCACGGCATCCCATTAAAGTTCACATTTAGTGACAAGATGAGTGCAAAGGCAGGATGGCTCTCAGACAGGTTGCACAATCAGCTACAATGCCTGGCAGCCTGAACGCTCATCAAGTGAGACAAGCGGTTAGCCAGAAAAACTAGCTTGGACCAGCCTTCAGGGACGGATCCTGGACTTCTCTGAAATGAGGAGTGCAGAAGCTACCTCTAGTTTCTATTTCTTGACCATTACATTAAAACTGCGATCAAGTGAGCAAGAAATGTTTGACAGGATTCAGGTTCAAGCCGATTTAACACACTTCGGGTCTATTGGGCATTGGAACACCAAGAAATAACGATTTGTACATATATCACATAGAAAAAACTTAACAGGGCTATTAAAAAAGTGTGACAGTTTGGGGTGATTTTCTCAATTAAAATGATAAGATGTACCTTCATGATTTTGGAAGATAAAAGAGCATCCAGACAGTCTAAAAGAGAAATTTCAATTACACAGGACTAGAATTAAGTCAAGGATAAGGAGTAAAAAGTGAGATTTTAAAGGCTATAAAAAAGTTTCACTTGAGTATTAGGTCCACAATGAATGGTAAAATAGCTCAGCAAGTTGAGCACTTGCTATTAAGATATGGCTGTTGCAACTTTTAAACTCAATACATTTAGCCTTTCATTCTTATGAGGTTGGTAAAATGATGACCAACTTTAAGCAAAACCACGCTATTATTTTTTTTGTATGTATTCCCAAGGAAGGTCATTATCACAGCTTTACTTCATTGCTGACCTTGTCGAAGGGTAAGACAAGCAACAGAATGATGGGAATGGAATGTTGTTCACTTTGGGGAAGTGGTTTCCCAAAGTTGGATCCTTTCATCAATATCCTTCATAAGCCATCTAGCCAAATGATGCCTGGTTTAGTCTTGTCTCTAAGCCATTCCAAAATCTTGTCCCATGAAATCTCCCAGGATTATATTTACTAATGCTTCGTGCATGCGATGCAGCAAAGAATCATGGGGCTAGATTTACTAAGTATTTGCATCGTGCAGGATGACGCAGGGCAATGGCAATGGTTATTTGGATTTCCAAAGTCGCGCAAGGCCTGATGTGTGTGGCCCTGTTTGGCTTTGTAAGGAAATGTAACACCACGCTGCAGCTTGCACTGCCTTGTGTTACATTTCTTAGTGGTAGACATTCCATGGGTGAAGAATGGGCGTTCCTGTGCATTCACCCATGGATTTTACGCAATTCCAGAATCACTAAGATCCATGAAACTTTGATTGCATGAAATCCATACACCTACCACAAGAGGCGTAAGAAGGCAGCCACAAGTGCGCCAGCGCTGAGAGAGAGCTGAAGAGCGCCATATCTTTGTAAATATGGGAAACTCCTGCTTAGTCTCATTCATGCAATGCAGTGCAACAACTTGCCTCACTGTACTATACTGCACTGCATCAATTGTTATTAAATCTCCCACTTGCTGTGCGGCATTGTGTGAAATGGAGAGAGCAGAAATGTTCCATATTTACAAAGATATAGAGCTTTTCTACTCTCTCCTTGCGCTGGCGTACTGTGTGCTGCCGAGCACCGTCACAGGTACCCTTTCACCCTAATGAAAGGGTGCCTACATTAAGGGCAGGATTTTTTTGTGCAGGAAGAGACACCTTACTGCAGAAAAAAAAAATCAAAGACTAATTTTCCTCTGCTTATGTGTGAAATAGAATGAATCATTCATTAAAAGAGGAAATAACGAGGAGAAAAACAGATTTAGCCATCCCCTGGGAGGCGGTTCCGATGTGACACAATCCCAGATTGTCAAACATTTGTAAATCTGGAAGTGTTTAAAATCCATGGGTGGCTGATTGGGAATGACCATGCTCCACCCATGGAATGCCTCCCAATTCAAAAGGTAATGTAACACAGCACAAGCAGGTGCGTTGCTTTACATTATTTTTTTAAAAAGCCACGAAAGGTGGCGCAAATGGCCCCATTGCATGGCTTTGTACATCTGAATCAAGGAATAGTGCTGCTTGCATCACCTTGCATTGCAAGGACAGCACAACTCCTTAAAAAATCTGGCCCGCAGAGTTTGTGCTTTGTGATTTGGGGGAGTTTTGATAATATTACTGCACTCATCCATTCCTTGGCCTCTAACTCCTACCTAACAGTGAACATGGTGGTTGTTAGACATAACATTCTTGGTGTGGAATTCCTCCAAACATTTTGTCTTCACCACTTTGTTTTGCTCAATTTATTTTTGTTTGAAGTAAGACTCTGTGAACTATACCACTGCTAACCAGTGCTAAAATGCTCATGCTCCTCTCTCCTTCAAACATAGAAAAAGTGGACTACACCTAATTGGCACATTTAATATATTTGTAAGTCCCTAGTAAAGTGGTACTACCTGTACCCAGGGCCTGTTAATTAAATGCTACACTAATTTTGCACACCCACTACTGTAGCCCCTTAAAACATGTCTCATGCCTGACTCTGAAAGCCTGCATTGCAGTATTAATCTGCCAATTCGACCTGTCAAAATATGCATTTGCTGGCCTAAACCTTCCTTTTTCGTACTTGTAATACACCTCCAAGGTAGGCCTTAAAGGCTCATGGGGAATGGTGCATGGAATCTAAAAATAAAGACATAGGTGTATGACTTTTACATGTACCTGGTAGTGAATAACTCCTAAAGTCATTTTCGATATTGTAAGGCCTATCTCTCCCATTGACTATCACTGGATTGCCTTATTAAATCAAATAAGTGTTAACTTTGGTTTGGGAGCAAATAATTTGCAATGTTACCTTCATTTTACATTGAATTGTAATTTAAACTCCTCTTTAATGGTAAAGTCAGATTTTAAGTCACAATTCTGAAAAGTGTACTTTTAGAAAGTTAGCATTTTCTTGTACTAACCATTTGTGCCCTCTGCCAGTGTCCTGGGTCACTTGATTGACGTGATTGGCTCTGCCTTTGGGGTTTGTGTATTGCTTCCAGACAGTGACCGAAAGGGGACTAGGTGTGGGAAGAATTGGCCATCCTGCCTGTTCCCTGGTCCCCACCATCTCCTCCACCACGAACGGACTCTCCACGCCAGACTTTGAGAAGGTAACTCTTTCATTCTATCACGATCAGCCTCACCTTGTGACTTCTCCCCTGGTCTAGCAAGGCCAGATGACCACGAGTGGAGCTTTGCGTTTTCAAGCTCTATTTTCTCTGAAAACTTTAATATTATATATCTTCGGTTCTACTGATTGGATTTTTGCCATTCTGATATTATTTTATTTATTAAAATTTACTTTTTTTCACAATTGGTTTGGATTTGTTCTTGTGTTCTGATTTCACTTTATTATTGATTACATGCAGCATAAGTAATTCACACATTGCCCCTAAATTAAGCCCAACTGCTTTGGGCCAAGCTGCCAGAGGGTTATGCACAAGTCAATTTAGTGACTTGTGTGGTTCACCCTAACAAGGATTGTGGCTTCCACCCCTTCAAGCACTAATCTAATTTCTTACAGTAGTCTTTAGTTTTTTGATATTTCTAGAGGGCAGGTTGCATAATAGGTGAAGTGAAGGACAAAATACCCCTCAGGGATCTTCTTGGTGCTAGTGCTGAAGAAGCAGATTTATTAAGTATTCATGCAACGCAGTGCAGCAAGGCAAGTTTCTGCGCTGCGTTGTGTTAATAGAAGAGAGCTGAAAATTGCCATACCTACTAAGATATGGCACTTTATAGCTCTCTCCCTCTGCTGGCCCACTTGAGGCTGTCTAGTGCCAATGCAGGAACCTTTGCACCATTATGCAAGGGTGCCTGTGTTATGGGCAAAATTGTTTTTGTTCAGGAAGGGATACCCTCCTGCACAAAATCAATCCAGAGAGGCATTTTACTCTTTCTATTTGTGATGCAGAATGCATTACACATGGGAAGAGGAAATAATGAGGAGAAAAAAGATTTTCCTCCTTGTTACGCCTCTCTGTGAAAGGCGTAACAATTTCAGGAAATTCCAGCTTTACAACCCTTGTAAATCTGAAATTACGTTGAATCCATGGGTGGATGTTCCACCCAAAGAGCACCTACCAGTAACAAATGTAACACAACACAGGTCAAGTTGCTCTGTTGAGTTACATTTCCTTGCAAAGCCATGCAAGGTCACGCAAATAAGGCCTTGTGTGGCTTTGTACGTTCCAAATAAGCCTTTGCATTGCCATCCATCACTTGCACAATGTAAGGGCAACAGAAAGGCTTAGTAAATCTAGGACCTACTTTCAACTTGTACAATCTTTTGGGCAAGTCGATTGTGGAAAGGGACAGAACAGTTAAAGGCAATGTCACCATACTTATGCTTGTCCAAAAGGCTGCAGGTTTATTTTCAGGACTGCTTACAGTGACTTTCAAACCAGAAGGTGGATGAGGGGACCTATAAATTCTGTTAAATGGTCAGGTTCCCTGTTTCCTTCCTATAAGAAGTTGAGCATTGGATTCTTATATTTAGCACAGCTCCTTTTGCAATCAATAAATGTACTCCATGTGCAAATACATTGAGGATTCCTGCTATTCGGAAATGGATTATGAAGAAGAGAAAGGATGCAGAGGGATGTCTCTGAAGTTATAGTAAGAGAACCACTTAGGACTATATCACTAGGTTTTCCCAGTGATGATTTATCCTTTGGACTGGGAGACAACTCCCATGAAACATATTAAGTTCTTTGGTTATAGTTTGCCCCAAAGCGGAAACCTAAGCCTTTATTACGCATGCCTAAGTATGTGTGCATTATTTACAGTACCTGAAATAAAATGATTACCACAAGATCACTATTTATCGGATGCAATAAATAACAACTAATTACAAATTTCCCCTTTCAAATGGGGAATAACGTGTATTTTAGCATATCCTACACCAAAATCTGGTATGTCCCAATATTTGCCTGACCGTTTTTTTCCCCAGTAAATTGGCATGTTGGATCTGCCGATATTTGCTGAAAAATCTGCCCCACTCGTAATTGTGACATCCAAACAATCAGGGTTTTGCATCAGCTCTGCGAAACACAGCACCCGTAATCAAGACCTGAAAGTCTTAATTTTTCTATCTTTTTATAAGCTTGTTTAGAAGATACTGTATATTTTGGTTGCTCTTCTCTGGAGTGAACACTGCTTGAGGGAGGTTTCTCTATCATTCCCCTTTCCCTCTCAGTCTCTTTACCATTATCGATTGCAATTAAGAGTTAGGGCGCAACAAGCAGATCCTCGTGGGCCTTAGAGTTAAGAATCATAGAGACCAGAGGGCCACTAGAGGGCATGGCTACCATCATCGGACAACTAACCCTAGATGTCAAAAGTGCTTGAACATTTTGTATGGTATCTTTTATTGCCATTTTCCAAAGGCAATGCTGTATTTGAGCCGGTGGTTTGTGGTGCCTGGCAATGGCACTTAAATGTCTACACCTGCACTTTTCACAGTCTGCCACAGGATGGTGCTGTCTGGCTGATTTAGAGATGACCACAGCAACAGTTAATTATTAATTCAATATTCACTCAAAATTACTATCACTTGCTACCCAAGCCATTCTTATAGCTTTGGGGACCTGAAAGAATTAGAATTGTCACATTTGTAGGACTGTGATGGTTAGTAGGTGTTTTTTTACTATCATTGGGAGCATGGATGGGGCAATGCATGGTGCAAGCTGCAGTGGCCTGACCAGAGCCCTGGCACTTATTGTTTTACAAATTAAGCACCGTCCAAAAGGAAAGAGAGCCCTCACTTGATCTACCATATGGAGTGAATGGCACTACGGGTTTTATAAATTCTTCCCTTGGTGATGTCGGGGATGTCAGTGGCACAAGATAGAGAAGAACAAGCCACTAACCTTACTCAGCAGCCAGCGGGGACGACTTCAAGCAGAAAGGCCCCCCTATTCTCCAGGGCTCACTTCCCCACAGCGTAATGGACACAACTCTGGGAAAGAGCACCCACGAGAACAGGGAAGTGAAAGCACTAAGGAGGTAGCGCTGAGGGTCTTGCTCTCGAGCAGGGGAATGCAGCAGTATAGGCACCTCCTAACAACGTCCTGCACAATTGACAAATGACAGAGGTTAGTTCATCTATCAGTGTTAGCACTATACAACCCCCCCCACGCTTAACCCTTCCGGTACTCACAGGTTTAGGTAGGAGTAGATGTACCTTCCTTGGTACTGTGTTCACCCCCTTGCTTAGGATACAAGTCATAAACAATAGTATCTGTACGTAATCCGCCTGCCTGTTAATCTCACAGACAGCGGTTCGGAAATGATTCCCTGCGAGAATAATGTGTAATATTTCAGGGTGACGAGATACTTGTTACCTGTCACGGCGTGGTCTCGTATCTTCGACCTTGAGGCGGGTAGGAAAGCGTCCGCCCTCAAGGTACCATACTCACTCCAAGGCGGGAAGGAAAGCGTCCGCGCTCGGAGCTCCTAAGTATAGTCACAGGATCCGCGGAGTCAGGAACGGCGCACCACGGCGTCCGGCGGGTAGGAAAGCGTCCGCTCTTAAGGCAGAAGACTTACTCCGAGGCGGGAAGGAAAGCGTCCGCCCTCGGAGCTCCAATCTGTGGTCTCGGGTTCCTCTGGGTCAGGGATGGCGCGCGAGGGCACCCGGCAGGTTTAACGGGACGGAAACTCCAAGCGGGAAGGCAAGCGTCCGCGAGTTTCCAGCTTGACGGGATTACAGGATTAGAATACGCGAGGGGAACTGGAAGTGTTCCCTCGCCGTCGGCTTCCATGAATGATTGTCAAGCACCGTCTCCTCACTGAGGCGGTGCTTATATAGGGTAGGCCGTTCCCCCTCGTGAGCTGAGGTTACGTAAGTCCTGCCCCGTTGCCTCCTGGGAGTTGTAGTCCCTTCGGGTCTCGGACTGCCTACCTCGTTTCCCACAGCTGCCTGAGGGCTTGCGGGGGTGTGTGCGGCCAGGCCCATGCCTGCTACAGCCGATGACCGTCACAGAGCCCCCCCGTAAGGACCGTCGTCTGGGCGGTTGGCCGGGCTTCCCCGGATTGTTCCTATGAAAGAGGTCCAAGAGTTCGGGGCAGTGGAGATTTTGCAATGGTTCCCAGGTTCTATCTTCCACTCCATACCCTTTCCATTCAACTAAGTACTGAACCCTTCCCCTGACCAGTCTAGAATCTAACAGTTGCTGGACCTCATATTCCTCCTGACCTTCTACATCTATGGGAAGGGGCCGATCAGGTAATCTCATGTACGCTGGGCATGGTTGGAGCAGGGATACGTGGAATACGGGGTGTATGCGCCATGCTGGGGGTAAGGTCAGCTTCATGGTGACGGGGTTGATAATCCTCTCGATACTGTAGGGACCGATGTACCTGGGTTTCAATTTTCCCGCCCCCTTGAGGTGTAAATGTTTTGTGGCTAGCCATACTTTGTCTCCAACCTGATAATCGGGTTCTTTGGTTCTTTTCTCATCAGCGTACCTTTTTTGTGCTGCCTGGGCTGTCATCAGGTGTTGTTTTGCATCCAATAGGACCGCCCGAAGATGAGCATGATGCTCCTGTATGCTTGGAAGTTTAGTTTCTACAGGCCACTCAAAAGGGAGCATGTTAGGATGGTGTCCGTTTAGACAAAAGAAGGGGGAGCATCCCAAGGTAGCATGGTCCGCGTTATTATAGACGAACTCTGCCATCCACAACAACGTGACCCAATCCGTGGTGTTCTGGATAGCAAAGCATCGTAGGTACTGCTCCAACGTCTGGTTCAGTCTTTCGGTTTTTCCATCCGTTTGTGGGTGGTAGCTGGATGATAGGCGAGCGTCGATCCCCATTGCCTTGCATAAGGCCTTCCAGAAGTGGGAGGTGAACTGTGTTCCCCGGTCCGTAATAAAAACACTGGGTATTCCGTGGGCTCTCACTACGTGTTGTAAGACTAGCTGGGCTAGTTCTGTGGATGAGGGAAGCCCTTTCACTGGTATAAAGTGACCCATTTTCGTTAAGTGATCCACTATTACCAGGATTGTTGTGTATTCCTGATAGGGGGGCATCTCTACTATAAAATCCATGGACACTGTATGCCAAGGTCTAGGAGGGATAGGTATTGGCCTGAGTAGTCCTGTGGGTTTGGAGTGTTTAGCTTTCCCTTGTGCACATACACTACAACTTGTTACGTAGTTCCGGACGTCTTCTTTCACTGATGGCCACCAGAACGAACGTTCGACGCAGGCCGTCGTTTTGTGAATCCCCAAGTGCCCTCCTAAGAAAGAATCGTGGGCCCATCTCAGGACTTGGGCTTGCAGGTCAGGGAGGGGCACGTACAATGCTTGGAAATGGTATGCCAACCCATTCTCCAAGGTTCTATGGTCAGGGTCCTCATCTAGCCAGGTTTGCACGTCCATCCCTTCTGTGGCGGTCTTGACTTCTGCCACGAAGTCTCGTGAGGTTATGAGAGCTATGGATTTGTCATGAAACACCGTTTCTTCAAGAATAAACGGACTGTCTGTCGGTGGTTCCTCTTCTGCGGTCAGACTTCGGGAGAGTGCATCAGCTTTCCCATTCTGGGGTCCCGGGCGGTACTTGATTACGAAGTCGTATTCTGCGAAGAAAAGGGTCCATCGTAATTGGCGCGGTGTAAGGGCCTTAGCCGTTTTTAGAAATAGGAGATTGCGATGATCCGTGTAAATTTCAACAGTATGTTGGGCTCCCATAAGATAGTGTCTCCATTCTTCGCATGCCCTTTTTATGGCCAGCAGTTCTTTATCAGTTACCGAGTAATTTATTTCACTGGGTGTAAGTTTCTTGGAGAAGTATGCCACGGGGTGTATTTGTCCTGTTGTTGGATGTCTTTGTGACAGTACTCCTCCCAAGGCGTACTGTGAGGCATCTGTTTCCACTATAAAAGGGAGGTGGGTGTCCGGGTGTCGAAGGATGGGAGCTCGTGTAAATTTGGATTTTAACAACTGGAAGGCACTTTCGGCTTCTTCTCCCCACACAAACGGAACGCCTTTTCGTAATAGAGAGGAGATGGGATGTATTATCTTTGAAAAGTCCTTGATAAACCTCCTATAATAGTTTGCGAAACCTAAGAAACTCTGGATGGATTTCACATGTTGCGGGGTTTTCCAATGAGTGATTGCCTCGATCTTTCCGGTTTCCATCTGAAATCCCTGAGCGGTGATTATGTATCCCAAAAATGCTACCTCCTGGACATTGAAGAGACACTTCTCCAGTTTTGCATATAGATTATGTTGTTGGAGTCTACTTAGGACCTCTTTGACGTGCTTGACATGTTCTCGGGGACAGGAAGAATAGATGAGGATATCGTCTATATACACTACGCAGGTAGTGTCAAGCAACCCCCTTAGTACCTCATCCATGAAGTATTGGAATGCCGCAGGGGCGTTGCATAGCCCAAAGGGCATTACTCGGTACTCAAAAAGTCCGAATTTAGTCCGGAATGCGGTCTTCCACTCATCCCCGCTTTTGACCCATACCAGATGATATGCTCCTCTGAGGTCTAATTTCGTGAAGTAACGGGCTCCTTTAAGTTGGTCCAGAAGAACGGGTATCAATGGTAGGGGATACCTATTTTTTACAGTGATACTGTTTATTGCTCGATAGTCAATGCAGGGTCGGAGCTCGTCACAATCTTTCTTCGGTATGAAGAAAAGAGGGGACGACGCCGGTGACGAGGAGGGAGCGATAAATCCGGAAGCCAGGTTTTCTTCAATATAATTCTTTAGGTACAAGGTCTCGGTTTCCGTCAAAGCGTAAACCCTACTGCAGGGGATGTTGGCTCCAGGTGTTAATTCGATACAGCAATCGTACTCACGATGCGGAGGAAGCCGCGTGGCTTTTTGTTTATCGAATAGAGATCTGTACTCTTCGTACTCTTCAGGTAAGATGCTGTTACTGCTGCGGTTTTCTTGTGCACATACAACCGCCAAGAGACTGGCTTGCGTGCCCATGGGCTTTATGGAAGGTGTTGTCTGTTGATAGCACGTCTGTTGGCAATACTGGGAGGTCAAAGTCACTGTACGTGTGGCCCAGCTGATAACCGGATCGTGGAGCGTAAGCCACGGCATGCCAAGGATGAGTCTAAATTGTGGTGCATCGATGAGATCGAATTGTATATACTCATAGTGCTCGGTGTTGACTCTCATTAATAACGGAAGTGTATGTGAGGTGACGGGTCCTGAGGTTAAGGCGGATCCATCCACCGCGTGCACGTACTCAGGTTTTGTCTTCTTTTCCCTCTGAACACCGATGGTGGAGGCATAACCCAGGTCCATATAATTCCCGATAGCACCCGAATCCAACAGTGCTGCTGTGTCCAGGGGTTTGTTTTGAGTCACCCACAACTCCACTCCTATACATAAATGAGCCACCGCCGGTTGTAGCGTGTTGGCAATGACAATAGAGACCTGTGTATGTTGACCGCCCGACCCATCGATCTCTTTCTGGTTCGGGCTACTCAGTTTTCCGTCGCTTCTTGGGTTCCCACCACAGCTTGTGTCCATGTGGTGACCCCACGTTCTGGGAGTTGGGCTCTGGCTCTGCATTCCCTAATGAAATGCCCTCCTTTCCCGCAATATAGGCACAGCTTCATTTTACGACGTTTTTCTTTTTCTTCACTGGTGAGGGGACCTCGGATACCCCCGAGTTGCATGGGCTCTGTTCCCTCCATTGTCTTGGGGTGTTCGTCTATGGTTTGTTTAGGTTTGGGGAACCATCCTCTAGCTTCTCCTCTGCCCTTGTCTCCCTTTCTGTCCAACAGGCGATGGTCTAGTTGCACTGTAAGATCTATCAGTTCCTCACAGGTTTGCGGCAACTGCACCACTTGAGCGAGAACGTCTTTCAACTCCCCTCTCAACCCTTGGTAAAACAATGATGTTCTTTTCTCCTGGGGCCAGTCGGTTTCTACCACTAACCGGTTAAAGGTGGTTATGTAGGTCAGCAGATCTTGAGATCCTTGACGAATGGTTAGTAGTTCTCGGTCCAGAGTAAGCATGTGCGACTTTCGGTCAAACAATTTCCTCATGGCGGTACAAAAGTCAGGAAAGGCATGCAGCATGGGGTCATTTCTCTCCATCAGAGGTATGGTCCAACTGGCAGCGTTCCCCCCCATATAAGACATCATGAACGCGGTTTTTGCTGCATCGGTCTGGAAGACTACGGGCTTGCATAAGAAATGGAGTCTGCATTGATTTAGAAATGTCTCGAATTTCTTCGGGTCTCCGTAGAAACGCTCGGGTGGTGCCAGAGGGATACCTGTGTTTTGAATGACATGAACCGTAGGGGCGGAATCAGTAGCCATGGCAGGGACTGGAGGGACGGGAAAGAACCCACCTACTAGGGGGTTGGCAGTATCAGGGGGAGATGCCGTGTGTCCCGGAGGTGGTAAAGTGGCTTCTCTGATATATGAGCCCGCACCTGTACCCTTTCGGGACAATCCCGCCACCTCTCTGCGTAGGGTACCCATTTCCCTTCTTAAGTCCTGATTTTCAAATCGGGAGGTCTGAACCTCCTGCTGGAGAGCTGTGAGGCTATCCAGTAGGGAAGATAAAATCACATTGGTGTCCATCGTCCAGGCTAGTCGTCTAACTTGGGCTTGACAATCTGTCGGGGATGTCAGTGGCACAAGATAGAGAAGAACAAGCCACTAACCTTACTCAGCAGCCAGCGGGGACGACTTCAAGCAGAAAGGCCCCCCTATTCTCCAGGGCTCACTTCCCCACAGCGTAATGGACACAGCTCTGGGAAAGAGCACCCACGAGAACAGGGAAGTGAAAGCACTAAGGTGGTAGCGCTGAGGGTCTTGCTCTCGAGCAGGGGAATGCAGCAGTATAGGCACCTCCTAACAACGTCCTGCACAATTGACAAATGACAGAGGTTAGTTCATCTATCAGTGTTAGCACTATACAACCCCCCCCCCACGCTTAACCCTTCCGGTACTCACAGGTTTAGGTAGGAGTAGATGTACCTTCCTTGGTACTGTGTTCACCCCCTTGCTTAGGATACAAGTCATAAACAATAGTATCTGTACGTAATCCGCCTGCCTGTTAATCTCACAGACAGCGGTTCGGAAATGATTCCCTGCGAGAATAATGTGTAATATTTCAGGGTGACGAGATACTTGTTACCTGTCACGGCGTGGTCTCGTATCTTCGACCTTGAGGCGGGTAGGAAAGCGTCCGCCCTCAAGGTACCATACTCACTCCAAGGCGGGAAGGAAAGCGTCCGCGCTCGGAGCTCCTAAGTATAGTCACAGGATCCGCGGAGTCAGGAACGGCGCACCACGGCGTCCGGCGGGTAGGAAAGCGTCCGCTCTTAAGGCAGAAGACTTACTCCGAGGCGGGAAGGAAAGCGTCCGCCCTCGGAGCTCCAATCTGTGGTCTCGGGTTCCTCTGGGTCAGGGATGGCGCGCGAGGGCGCCTGGCAGGTTTAACGGGACGGAAACTCCAAGCGGGAAGGCAAGCGTCCGCGAGTTTCCAGCTTGACGGGATTACAGGATTAGAATACGCGAGGGGAACTGGAAGTGTTCCCTCGCCGTCGGCTTCCATGAATGATTGTCAAGCACCGTCTCCTCACTGAGGCGGTGCTTATATAGGGTAGGCCGTTCCCCCTCGTGAGCTGAGGTTACGTAAGTCCTGCCCCGTTGCCTCCTGGGAGTTGTAGTCCCTTCGGGTCTCGGACTGCCTACCTCGTTTCCCACAGCTGCCTGAGGGCTTGCGGGGGTGTGTGCGGCCAGGCCCATGCCTGCTACAGCCGATGACCGTCACAGGTGAGGGGTTGACATTACACAGCATTGGGTTGAGTAAGTGACTCTGCATCTCTGTGAGGACCACTGGAATGACGCAAATCTGTGGCTACTGCATTTTCTGCATCATTATGGATTTGCGGCATTTGCCATGTAATTCACCCCCTGCTGCATAATCTGCAGATTAAATATTTTAGTTTCTAGCTAAATGGATCAAAGGTTACTAAAACTGCAGAAACACTTGTTACAATAGCATGGCATACCCTTCATCAAGGTTGGTTGATCACTTTTCAGTTGCGTATTGATGTGTTTGGGTGTTAAACTGGTACTCATGAGGTGAAACCTTTGTCCATGCAATGTTCACTTGAATAGAAAATCATGTGGTGCATTAAGCAATCTAATTTGTCTTTTCTTGCTGCATAATATAGTGAACCCTGCCAAATAATTCGCCCCACCCCGCAACATAATTCCAGTGGCCCTGATCTCAGTGCTCTATTTCTATGCTCACTGTCACTCACTTAACTTTGCCCAACCATATGATACTCATTGAGATGTTTGTACGGTATGCAGTGGGTGTTTTTCATTGTATTGCAAAAATGTCCGTGCCTTTGGCTTGCCTCTTAAACTTTTAATATCCATTGCCGTTTAGATTCCTGTATCTCCCTCTCCAGGCACCCAAAAAGAATGGAAACGGTGGGGTCCACACAACTTTATTTTAGAAACTGTCTCAACAAAGATAGGTGGACTGACCACAGCTTTCTATAAAAAACTGACAAGATAGCCCACAAATCTCGGGACCCACTATCAATACCAGCATCCCCAGGGCATGAAACTGGAAGTGTAAGGTAGGTGTGTAGCATCCAAGGCCACACAGCCTGCAGTCTTTGGACAATGGAAGTAGGTCACCTGTGCTTCTGTGGTTGTAGCAAGCTGATGTACGTTACTCAGCCAACCCCTGCTCGACTAAGCAGATCGTGAGAAGACTCCTCAGTGGACCTCAGTAACATGTTTCATCCCTGGTATGGAGAATCAAGTTAGTGGCTGAGAAGGGGATCCCTGGATGACTCCTCTCTGAGCATGGGGCGTTTTACACCCAGGCCTGCACACAACACTCATGCAAATGTATTATTTTCATATCTTCTTGTGATTCTTTTTTAATGAACATGTAAGGAAATGGGCTATTAGTTGTGTGGGAGTCAAACACCCCATTGTAGCTCTTTGCTCTCTCAGCATAGAGGAACAGTGCAGTCCAAGGGCTCCTCAAGGGAGGAGGTATGTCCTAGTAACCACGATTCGCTGGCACACAATAATAACACTCAATAAATAATTTCCCAGTCTGTGCCTTTCTTTTGAAAAAGGAAAAGTACATTTATCATGCACATACTACTTAACACTGTGCATTAATTTACACAAATATACACAAGGCTGGTGGAAATACCTTTGTTGACATTGCATAGTCACCTCTGACCCCCTAATGGGTCATTCAAACACATCAGGTAAGTCTATTGACTTGGTCAAAGGTTCAAGATAAAAAACCACATGTCTAATAATTTTAAGAATAAATGCAGCAATCAATGATAACGAGATGAACTTATTAATGTCAATAAAGCATATACATTTTGATCAGTAATCACTGTCAACCTTATTACTTCAATAAAGCATTTAAAAACGATCATCATGTGTATCTGTGTGCTGATTGCAAACTTGCTAACATTGAAAACTCAATTATAAAAGCAAACTCTAAAGGGAATCCCATTATGATCACACACCACATAAGCATAGACTTCACCCCCAGAAGGAACTGTACAATATGTACCTTTCATTTAACACCCTGTAACCAGGAACCCCACGGGAACCAACGATCTTCCCTCGAGACTGAAACGGACCCCATAGACTGGTGGATACCAACAGCTGACCGTTTTGACCTATCTTCCCTCTCCCAGGCTGGTACGCATCACAAGGAAGGATCTGACTGTAGGTCGGAGGACGAGGAAAGGGGCAGCGTCTCCTTTAACTGGAATCGGCCCTTTGAAGAGGACGGCCCCTCAATTCATGACGAAGTAGCCGGGCCAATGAGTGAACGAGATGTCATCAGAAAAGGGGAGGGCACCCACGGAGAGCCGGGAAACCCGGAAGAGACGGAGAGAGCAGCAAGCGCGGACGAAGGAAGAGAAGCAGAGGAATTCGTACAACAGCCCCGAACCTGCAGAGCCCAACCGGAGGAAGGAGAGCCAGGAGGCCAACGTTACGGCGACTCGCCCAGCCACCCCTCAGGAGAGGTGTGGCTCGCGCAGGTACGGAGCCGCGTAGCGGGCTGGGTCGGGAGGTCGCAGTGGGGTGCAAAAGCTAAGCGCTAGCGCCTAGTTGCTCGTATTCCCCGAACACACCACCTGAGGCACGTGATAGGTTACTTCTAAAAACTCGGCATCAGATCACACGGGTGACTCCCCACCCCCTCACTTCCTACCCTGGGTCCCTGGTAATATCCTGATATACCTTATCCTGACACTTTCCCTTTCGTTCCCTGTTTTCACCTGAGGAGAACATCGTAGACGTAGCCAGCCCGGGAGAAGACGCCCACAGACATCTGGGAGTACGAGAGAAGACCACCAATTCCCCAAGACGTACACACTAGGACAGAAGAGGAGGTAGCCTTCCGGTCGGCGAATCCATAGGAACAAGGAAAAGTCAGACCCTTTGAGACTTTACGTATTATTGGGTGTAACAATAACAAATAAAGACAGCAGAGACGTTATCTCTATCTCATTATTGGCCCCAATAGATGCCCGTTTAGACCAACCAGGTCACAATTTGGTGCCGAAACCCGGGACCCTACTCCATTGATAAAAATGGATGCTCTGATTCAGCACATAGTGCAGGCCCAGGACAAACTGGGATGGGCCCTGGAAAGGCAGCTCACATCGGCACAGGCGGATCGCGAGGTCTTTTCAAACTCCATGACCGCCCAGCTAGAGGGGTTACATAAGATGGTAGCGGAACAAGCGACTGGTCCTCATCCCGTACCACGTACCTCCCACCATGGTCCAGCAGGGGTGGCCCTCCAGAAGTTCGTACAAGGGGACGACCCGGACGCCTACCTCACTAACTTTGAAAGGGCGGCAAGAGCATGTGGCTGGCCCCCGGAAAAATGGCCGTTTTTTCTCGCCCCTTTGTTAACTGGCGAAGCCCAAGCAGCCTATCAGGTAGCCAATCCAACAGGCATAACACCGTACGGAGAAATAAAGAAGATCATCCTGGATCACCTTGGAATGGATGAGGAGGCCTATAGGCTACGCTTTAGAAAGGATAAAGGTCCGCTAGGAGAAAAACCAAAGACTTTGTTTTATCGCTTAAAGTTCGCGGCCGACAAGTGGCTTAAACCAGAAGAATGCTCCAAAGAAGAGATCTTGGACAAGAT
The DNA here is from genome assembly GCF_964204655.1 of Triturus cristatus. Classification (NCBI taxonomy): domain Eukaryota; kingdom Metazoa; phylum Chordata; class Amphibia; order Caudata; family Salamandridae; genus Triturus; species Triturus cristatus. Next base: position 967,153,901 of record NC_140594.1, read on the forward strand.
ATATCTTGAGCAATTCTTGGACGATCTGCCATACTCCACCCAAAGATGGTTGCGTCAACACGCGAGTTTAAGCACCAAGGAGGCCATGGAGATGGCCACCACGTTCGCCAGAGCACAACCAAAAACTGGCACCGAAGAGGCAGAGAAGGGGTATCGACCACTGCCCGGAAAGTTCGTTAGACCTATAATCCGACGGCCCCTGGAACCTCCCAGGGGTAGAACCAAGCCCGTAGAAGTCTTTCACCCTAAAGGGCCGCAATGTTTTGATTGCGGGGGTTGGGGCCATATCGCCAGAGCATGCCCCCACCACAAACCAGCAGAGGAACCCATGGACATCGGGTACGTGCCCCGAGCCGTACTCTACACCGCCGAGATGGGGCCAGCCTTTTATGTAAGCGCTTGCATCAACGGACACCACATAAAAGCATTGTTGGACTCTGGTTGTAAGCAGTCAGTCGTTCTGAGGGACTTAGTACAACCCCAAGACATCCTCCCAGGGGCGGTGGTGCACATCCGATGCGTACATGGGGACGTCAAAACATACCCAGTAGCCTTAGTGTCCATAACCGTAGAGGGAGGGAACCCCTATACGCTGCGAGTAGGGGTCATGAGTAATGTCCCAGAAGAGCTAATTATAGGAACAGACAACTCCCAATTCCTACCATTGTTCCAAAGCATAACAAAACGCCACGCCCAACCGCCTCCGTCACCTTCAGAGAACGGTACAACAGTCGCTCTGGCCTTGGCCAATTCAGAACCCTGGGTCATAGATAAGAGTTTCAGGTTTTCCCAGGAGAATGATGCCACCCTTAGACATGCATGGGACACCGGGGTCACCATCCACCAGACTCCGCCACGGCCTCCTTACTTCTTAGTCAAGGACGGTTTGTTGTATCGTGTGAGGGATCAGACCTCCGAACCCCAACTTTTAGTCCCCCGTGAGTTCCGAGACCAGATACTGTTCTATGCACATTCCCACCTAACGGCAGGACACCAGGGGGCCGAGAAGGCAACACAGGCGGTCCTACGACACTTCTATTGGCCGGGGGTATACCATGATTTGCGAACCTATTGTCAACAGTGCGAGACCTGTCAACGACAGAGCACGTACAAACCCCCGGCTGTACCATTACAACCATTACCCATAATCGGGACCCCGTTCACACGAATCGGGATGGATTTGATCGGACCCCTTACCCGAACTAAGAAAGGGCATGTGTATGCCCTAGTGGTAGTGGACTATTCCACGAGATACTCCGAAGCCTTCCCCTTGAGAACAACAACCACCACAGCCATAGCTACCTGTTTAATCGAACTGTTTTCCCGAGTGGGTTTCCCCAAAGAGATCCTGACGGATCAGGGCTCCCCCTTTATCTCGAAACTAATGAAAGAAGTATGTAAGACCCTCAACATCAAACACCTAAAAACCTCCGTGTACCATCCCCAGACGGATGGATTAGTTGAGAGATACAACGGGTCCATAAAACGCATGCTACGAAAGATGCTAACAGTCGAGGGAAGGGAGTGGGACCGCCTGCTTCCGTTAGCCCTCTATGTCCTCCGGAGTCAGGTCCAGAGCAGCCTGGGGTGTTCATCTTTCCAGATGTTATACGGAAGACATCCCAGGTTGCTCTTGGAGATGACAAAGGAAGCCTGGGAAAGACAGGAGAAGGAGGAAACCACACACTTCCTGGAATACACCCGTAATCTCCGCGCAAAGCTAGGGAAACTCAGGGACCTAGCATATTCGAACCTCGAGAAAAACCAGAGGAAACAGAAGACGTTCTACGATAAGGAAAAGAAGTGGGGATATTTACAGCAGGGGGACTGGGCATTGGTAAAAACTCCCTCCAGCCTAGGGAAAGCCAAGTCCGAGTGGGCAGGTCCTTTTCACGTTATAGAAACAATTGGGCAAACCACGTACCGCCTACAAATAAACAGAAGGAAAACACAGTGTTTTCACATTAACTTGCTAAAAAAATGGATAGGTCCACCCCCCCCCCCCCTCCATTCGTTTTGCCTCATCTGTCACAGAGGAAACGTCCACAAGGCAACATCTCGTGATAAGTCCTACCCTGACATGTACACAAAAGAGTGAATTAGAAACAGTGTGTAGAGAGTTCGCATCCACCTTCTCAGATACACCCGGCAAGACCGCTCTTGCTGAACATGCCATAGAGACAGAGCCGGGAAAAATCGTAAAACAGCGTCCCTATCGCGTACCAGCGGCCAGACGGAATACCATCCGGAAGGAGGTACTAGACATGTTAAAAATGGGAGTCATAAGGGAGTCCAGGAGCGAATGGTGCTCTCCCATTGTCCTGGTACCCAAGCCTGATGGATCCTCGAGGTTTTGTATGGATTTTCGCGCCTTCAATAACATATCTACTTTTGATGCGTACCCCATTCCGCGGGTGGATGACCTGATAGAACGGTTAGGGGACGCCAGGTTTATCAGTACCCTTGACCTAACGAAAGGATACTGGCAGGTCCCACTGCGAGAAAAGGACCGAAAAAAAACGCCTTTGCCACACCAGACGGCCTATATGAGTTTACGGTGTTGCCCTTTGGCCTTCACGGGGCACCCGCAACTTTCCAACGGCTCATGAACACAGTCCTACAAAACCATCAGACATGTGCTGCCGCTTATCTAGATGATATAGTGATTTATAGCAGCTCGTGGGAACAACACCTCCATGACCTGAGACAGATCTTAGGGTGCCTCGCAGGAGCAGGGCTGCATGTTAATTCACGCAAATCCAAAATAGGGTTTGACAGGGTGAAATACCTGGGATACATACTCGGATATGGGGTAATCGAACCGCAGGAAGAAAAGGTGGAAGCCATCACGAACACTCCAGTCCCCACTACACCGAAAGAGATCCGGGCTTTCCTCGGACACGTGGGGTACTACAGGAGGTTCATTCCCCATTTTTCGGACGTGGCAGCCCCCTTAACCGATTTGCTGAAGAAAAGAAAGACAGGCACGTCCTTACCCAGCCCATCCAAAGCAGCCATAGAGGCTTTTCAAACACTAAAAGACATCATCACCTCCGCTCCGGTGTTGGTATCCCCTAACTTTGCACTCCCCTTCATCCTTCAAACGGATGCATCCGACAGGGGGATAGGAGCGCTCCTCTCCCAAGTATCCCTCGAGGGAGCAGAACACCCTATCCTATTCATCAGCCGGAAGCTGTTCCCCCGTGAAGCTCGCTATTCCACTATTGAGAAGGAGTGCCTAGCCATAAAGTGGGCAGTGGACAAACTGCGATACTATCTGGAGGGTACAACATTCACCCTCTACACAGACCACGAACCCTTGCCATGGATGTGTAGAAACATGGGGAACAATCCGAGAATAATGCGCTGGTTCTTGACCCTACAGCCCTACAGTTTTAAGGTCAAACATCGTAAGGGTAGTTCCAATGGTAACGCAGATTATCTGTCCCGTGTCATGCCTCTCCCCGAACGGGAGCAGCGTAGGGGGGAGGTGTGTAACCAGGAACCCCACGGGAACCAACGATCTTCCCTCGAGACTGAAACGGACCCCATAGACTGGTGGATACCAACAGCTGACCGTTTTGACCTATCTTCCCTCTCCCAGGCTGGTACGCATCACAAGGAAGGATCTGACTGGAGGTCGGAGGACGAGGAAAGGGGCAGCGTCTCCTTTAACTGGAATCGGCCCTTTGAAGAGGACGGCCCCTCAATTCATGACGAAGTAGCCGGGCCAATGAGTGAACGAGATGTCATCAGAAAAGGGGAGGGCACCCACGGAGAGCCGGGAAACCCGGAAGAGACGGAGAGAGCAGCAAGCGCGGACAAAGGAAGAGAAACAGAGGAATTCGTACAACAGCCCCGAACCTGCAGAGCCCAACCGGAGGAAGGAGAGCCAGGAGGCCAACATTACGGCGACTCGCCCAGCCACCCCTCAGGAGAGGTGTGGCTCGCGCAGGTACGGAGCCGCGTAGCGGGCTGGGTCGGGAGGCCGCAGTGGGGTGCAAAAGCTAAGCGCTAGCGCCTAGTTGCTCGTCTTCCCCGAACACACCACCTGAGGCACGTGATAGGTTACTGCTAAAAACTCGGCACCAGATCACACGGGTGACTCCCCACCCCCTCACTTCCTACCCTGGGTCCCTGGTAATCTCCTGATATACCTTATCCTGACACTTTCCCTTTCGTTCCCTGTTTTCACCTGAGGAGAACATCGTAGACGTAGCCAGCCCGGGAGAAGATGCCCACAGACATCTGGGAGTACGAGAGAAGACCACCAATTCCCCAAGACGTACACACTAGGACAGAAGAGGAGGAAGCCTTCCGGTCGGCGAATCCATAGGAACAAGGAAAAGTCAGACCCTTTGAGACTTTACGTTTTATTGGGTGTAACAATAACAAATAAAGACAGCAGAGACGTTATCTCTATCTCATTATTGGCCCCAATAGATGCCCGTTTAGACCAACCAGGTGACACACCCTCACACCACAGTAACTTTACCAATAGACTTGGCCCCTAGAGGGCACAGCACTCCCAGCTTTAGAGCACCTGCTCCAGCCTGAGAAGGGCTTGAAACAACAATGGGGTCCGTGATGGCCTTCCTTTTGGTGACTCTTCCAACCTAGGGTCAGAATCTTTCAAACACCTCCTTAGGCCCCTGGGGGGAGCTGAGATGCCTCTGCAGCCACCCTGCACTCTTTTTTGTGTTCTTGGTGGTGGCCCACACAGCAGCAAAACATTTCTTTGTCAGTTTCAAGCCCCGCAGGGCATTATGGGACACTCCTCCATAGCAATTAATATTTTTATTAGTGGCTCTTGCTCTCCCTCTGGGCCAGGGAGAGCCGCTTTCTCTGTTGAAGAGGCACTGCCTCGTGCAGTGCGATTTGCATTTTTGTTTTCTGTGCTTCTTGGAGGGATGTGCCTCTTATGTTGAGGGGCAGCCCAAGGAGCCTACCCCTGGCTGCCCCCAGTCAGCTCCCTGAATGGGCAACACTCCTCTGTGCTGTTGAGAGCTGGCAGCTCTTTGCCTGCTCATTCCTATGGACATGGTACTTCCTGTGGTGGTAGTCACCTGCTCCCCCAGACATAGACATGGGGGAGTGGGGCAGGCTCACCACCATCGGAGGGAGTGGGGGATACTTCCCCGTCCATCGTACCTTGCTAGGAACTCAGGGCTGAGAATCCTGGACGCCTCCCTTGTCTCTCAGGAGAACGCAACGATGCCCCTCATTTTTTTGTGGCTGTGAGGGGCCCAGGGTTAGGCCCCCCAATAAATAAAACCAGCCTGTGAGTTGGGATTCCCAGGCCTTCACGATGCTGGAGAGGGGGTCCCCCACATGCCCCCTCTCGGCATACAGATATTATTGATTCTCCCTGTGGCAGTACCCAGGCCATGGACCACCCCAGATGGACAGCAGATCTCTATAAGCTCTGGGACTGCTCTGGAGAGTCAAAGATCAAATACTTCTCCTGCTCATATGTCAGGCAACAGTGGTCTGTTTTGCTCCATCTTGAGCTCACTTTGCTCCTGGTCATGAGCCCTAGGCACATGGAGTACTTAGCGCAGGCCTCCGGGCTTCAAAGGTGATGAAATTAGCAAGGAGCTGATTCCACTGGCCCATTGTGGAAGCCTTTGTCCTTGATATTCTCTTGAGCTGTGCTCTCTCTTAGTGTAGAAGTCCAGTCTTTCTCCCAACTGGTCCTCAGTGGGTGCAAGAGGGCCAGCTTCCTGGTCCTGGGGAGAGCCCTACTGGTCCTGAGGTAAACTGAAGCTACAGTCTTTAGTCCAGATGGGTTCTTCCTTCCCAGTGTCCAGCAGAAAAACACAACGAAGAGAGATCTGTCCCCCTTGCACAAGATCAGTTAAGAGGGGGCAGAAGATTCCAGAAGCGAGGCACCTCTAGCCTAACCTGTAGTGCAACATCACCTCTCTGCCCCAATTCCCAACCCCCCAACACATCCTGTAGGGACATTTCAAAATGGCTTAACCCAGGAGTCACTAGATACATCTGCCCCGGGGCCCCAGCTCCGCCCCTCACTGACATCACTGCCAGGACCTTTCCTAACAAATCTTCAAAGGGATCCCCTTCCTGGGTTGGCTCTAGAGGTCTAGACTCCCTCCTTTGTTCAGTGGGCTTGTGCTGGCCCATCCCCGGTGCAGTGTGACTGCTGATTGATTGATTTAGATCCTTCATACCCAACACTTCCTCCTCAGGAGCTAAGTAAAGTACTGCTAATTGCTCCCTTTGTGTGTGTGGGGGGGCTTTGTACCTGCTGCTGGAGAGAAACATAATTAACTTGATACAGCAGGATGACAAATGGCCAGGGCTCTGATCCTCTACAGGCATAGAAATATGAGCATCCTGCATGACCCATAAGCTGTACATAAATCTTTTTGGAACTTGCAGAATTGATTTTCCTGCACAGGTAAACCCCAGTTTGATATGTCACTGGTCTCTGATAATCAAAGGGAAGCAAAACTGCAGTCTAAGGCAGCCTTCCCACAGGTGTACTATGGCGTGTCACTGCAGATAAGATAGTAAACCACACAGACTTTCCCTAAGTGCACACTAACAATATGAGGCTTGCCCCAGGTCAATATCCAGCCCTGCAGAGTTCTCTCTGCACCAGGCTACCATGCACAGCCCTCACACATGTGAACATACGTGTGAACACATGTTCACATGTAACCAGCCCTTTACCCTTGCTGCATCACAGCTATCCTTGTCTTAAAAGGCGGACACTGGAGGTAAACATGTGCAGTCCATTTACCGTGGGTTAGTCTAAGGTTGTGAGGCTCACCCACAGTAGAAACATCTGGGTAGAATTGATGAGCAGGACCCATTGCCTTATAGTACATATAATGCAACACATCAGAAGCTGCAAATCTGGTTTAAACACATTCAACAAATGGAAAATAACAGTTGCTTAGGAATGTTGCAGCATAATTAAAACATGCCAGATAATGAAGAAACCTTTTCTCAATAATGGATAGTAGATAACTGAGTAACATAAACTAATATGAGATTGCTGCTTGGTTATATTGCTTCCTTATTTGGGATGTAATTGATAAAAACAACTGTAATGCTAGTTGTCATTAAATGAATAAGTCATATTTAGTGTAACTGATAGTGTTATCTGTGACATCATCTATGATGCCATTCATAAATTACATTTAATGTTATATGTGATGTCAGCAACACTGCTGTGAGGGTTTTTGATTGTATTGGCAACTTAATTTACCTGGATTTTAATTACTTTGAAAGTTAATTTGAAGTCCTCATTAGATAGAATTTCGATTATTTTTAAAGTGTACATTAAATCTTCGAATAGGAATTTAAAGTTACTAAAATTTCTCCAAATAGTTTTCTTATTGGGTTTTCAATCTGCCTAAATTCTATTCATGTATATTTTTTTTAAAGGTTCCAAAGAACTTATATCTTGTAATCATACTAAAGCAATTACACAAATATTTCACAGCTAATACTGAATCAAATCAAACTTTCTTTTAATTTTATTCAGTGATTTGTAAGATTTTATTGAAATATTTCAGTTGTATTAGCATAAATAGCACATTCTAAGAAAAAATAAATTGTTCTACAATCACGTGAAAAAAAATCAAGATTCTACTGCTCAGATGACCACATGTTCTCTTTTAAAAAGAGTGTTGTTCAACCTGTCCTTTTCGAGCCTGACAGTGGTGGACATAAGTTTAATTTTTTCAGCCATGAAAGCTGTCACATATTTTTGCACTAAGTTGAAAAGTGCTTGATATTGCATTATATCATGTCATCTTAATTGCAGCCAGAGGTAATTCAATGAGTTACATTTGACAAAAAAATGGCCGAACAGGACCACAAAACATTCAAAATAATTAGCAGTTTCCTCGCTTCCTGGATCATGTACCATCTATGCATTATTTTGAATGAGGGTTGGTTAAATGGGATGATGCTGAGGAGTACCACACATTGACAACCGAGTGATCCCATATTGTAATCCACTTAAATATAAAGCTAAGAGAATCTAGGAGTGGGGGCACAAGAGGCGGTGTGAGAGGGACTGAGAAGATCCTGCAAAACAGGCTCTTCACTCCTCTGTCTGTCCTCTAAATAATTCCTTGAGTTGAGAGAGTGTACATTTGTGATGCTCTGGTTTAGGCTGGATCTAGTGGTAATAATGTACAAGCATATGAGCAATGGAGGTATGTCATAATCTAGCAATCCAATCTGTCTAGTACCATGATAATTCTGGTTAATGTAGAAGTGTGCAAACAGCTCTCTATCTCTCTCTCTCTCCCCCCCTCTCTATCCGCCTCCCTCTTTTTATCTCTCTTTCTCTCTCCCTCTTTTTCTCTCTTTCTCTCTCTGTCTAGACAACTGACAGATCTTTCCTCTTTGCATGTGTGCTGCAGATTTGCATACTTTAAGCCGTAAACTTGTAAGAATCCATACCTCAGAGCTTGCTGATGATCCTTAAATGGTCTTAGGACACAAACTCTGCATCTGTCAGTATGGATTCTCAGTTGGATTTTGCCTTTTCTGCGATCCCTTTAAAATTTCACCTTCACACCTCTTTTTGAAAGAAGATTCATGTGATGATCTATTGAAGAGTTTTGGAGACTACCTCCTGGGATAACTGGTAAGGGTCTGAAACCACAAAAAAGCAACTTTTTGATTGTTTCTCTGACTTATGTCATCTGTATTATATTTAAGAGTCCTTTGCCTCTCCTGAAAGCTATAAGGGCTCAAAGAGGTACGAATTTTTGTAGCTCAAGATTATAAATCTTGCCTTCTGAGGTAGATACCTTGTAATTGATAGCCGATATAAAGGCTAAGAGGTCAATTCCTGAGTAGTCACTTATTTCTTACATTAGGTTAAATATTCCTCCCTTTATACCTGAAACATTCTCTGTTAGTTTAGGGAGACCATCCAGCTGTTGGCCAAATACAGCCACATCATTTGCTTTAGTCAATGAGGAAAGCTCTGCAACATTGCTGCATGAGATGTCCTTCTGCACCTCCTCGTTTTGCTACTTAACTGGGCGGCATTAATAGGCACAACACAGGATTAGCACATCCTGATGAGGATCACACAACAAGAGAATGGTCAGACCTTGTTTAGGCATGGCAGAGGCATGGCGGTGGCCTCTTAAGACAAACAAAACTCTATGTAATTCAACTTAAGTTATGTTTCTTCAGCTCAAACAGAGGGAGTTGTACTTAGTTGCTTCATAAAGTTTCCACTTTGGAGGAATTTATATTCAGTTGTATTTGGTAGACTTCACCTCATCGCCTCTACTCTTGGGCAGGAGTAGCAAGCAGACATACCCAGATTCAGGCATCATCTTGGACATCAGTGAGTGGGGCCTGGAGGGAGAGCTAAATCACTGTGCTGTAGAGTACAAGGCACTCTCACAGGCCTCCAAGATCCCGGGGTAGTGAATATAATCCCTTTGACTCAGATTTCTCTCAGGAAAAACAGCGGCAAGCCACTGTGGACCAAATGCGCTGACTCAGAGAGCTGGTAATCCCCAGCCCGCTCAACCAACCCCCCTATCATTGACTGTATGTTATTTGTATCCTTTTTAAAAAATGCAAGCAATTACACCTGAAGCTGTAGAAAGCAGTTTTTAAATACTTGTGTAACAACACCAAACAATGCACAGAATACTACAGTTCAAACATCAGTGAGACCATTTTGCCTCTCATACTGCAGCAAGATCTTTGCAGTTTTAAAAAGTAAATGTAGACCTAAAAGTGGCTGCAGAATTTTAAAGCCTATGGAAAGATGAGAATATTATACAGCTCCTGAAGAAATTATGATTCCCAAGCAATTTGACAAAATAGGTCAAAAGCAATGACGTGCCTCTGATAACATATGGTCAGTCACCTATGGTAATTCCTGATAGAGAGCTAAATCAAATAATAGCCTGATCCAATCTGCACTTCCTGCCAAATAGATTACACTAAATAAAAATCATTATTTGAAAGACTCTGTAGGAAATTGAATTACATTATTCAAACCTTATAAAATGTATTAATTCTCTCTTATGGAAAACTGAATAATGAAGCCCAGAAGATTGCATAAATTACCTAGCACGAAGCAGAAAGTGGATTTATATTAAGAGCAGAACAAGCATAAAGTGCCCAGCGTGCATTTGAAGTGAATTTTCATGGTTCAGTTGGAAGCCCTTTGAAAAGTGCACAAAACGAGTTTGAGGGGGTTTAGTCTAAAATCTGAATATATTGTCTGAATGCTCTTTTTAGAACTTTGGAAGGGTTTCGAAAGAAGCTCCAAAAGACAATAAATATAATATCTGTTTCATGCTTGGCAATACATAATTGCACAGACAATTGCAGCACATAAAGATGTCCAGATCATAATATAGTTCAGTTGTTTCTGCGCATTGTGGCACACAATACTTCATTTGTTTACTAGCCCAGTTGTTTATTTCACAATATTACTGTGTCTCCAGAGTAGCACATACTTTCATGTCCAGCACATTTCTCTCCTGTGCAGTACATTCGTTTCAACGTCTGCTGATTACTGTAGAGTAAAATGAATTGATTTAATGCATCATGAAGATAAGCTTCTTTGAATTGATATTTTCTGCAATAGAAAGCTTATGATCATTTGGTATCCTTTTTTATTTCGTTTTAACGTCACACATACATCTTGTCTTCATATGTTTCTAGTTTTTCCTGTTTGAAAGCAAAACATTCTACTGGCTCATTGATGTCTAGCTAGTCATTTTTTAATGGGTTTCGCTCACATTTTGATTGAACTAGTGGCTCCGGCGAAGTGCATTTAAACATGTGTGCATGGTATTATTCAACAAGGAGCAGTGTTAAACATATATATAGAGTCGTCCTTCAGATAAACTCACGCACTGGAAATGACGAAGCGAACCCAGATGGTGCAATATTATTTATTTAGTGCCTGACACCATCACCGCCATGACGCGTTTCAGCCCACGTGGGGCCTTGATCACATGACACAGAAGAGGAAGTAAGATGTTTTTAAAGTGCAAAGTGAATGACGTACTGCTGGAAGGTCAATAAACATAGAAAACATCCTATGTGTGTGCCATTGGAGATTTAAATCCTGAAAACTCCTGATACATGTAAAATACATCAATAGACAAGAGTCAACAAACAATATCCTGTGTTAAATAATCATACTAGAAAAACAGTATATAGAATACATATCCCAAAACACATCAATATTTAAATAAATAAATATATGAATAAATAAATAATGCGTTTAAATACAATCCCAATATAAACCTGTTATATTAAATAGCGACTCATGACTGTATCAGCAAAGGTTTTGGGCCGGGTGATTTTAAATAGGCTGATGGACTGGGCTGAATTCACTAATATAATCACTGATGTTCAATATGGGTCTCGTTCCGGGAAATCTACGATCGCTCAATGTTTGAATCTTTACCTCATCACGGCCAAATATACATTAGCGAAGGAGGGGGTCTTTTATCTAGCGTTTATGGACATCACAGCGGCATTCGACCGTGTGAACTGGAGAAAATTGTGGTCCCTGATGGCTAGTCAGGGTGTAGACATAGCTATAATTAATATCCTGCAGTCTCTGCACCACAATACCTCAGCTGCGGTAAGGCACACCCAGGAGGGGGACATCACAGATAAATTTGCATGCTCCAGTGGGGTTAGGCAGGGGTGCATATTGGCACCTTTCTTGTTTACGCTGTACATCAACAGGTTGGATGCCGCCCTTCGCGATATCAAGACAGACCTGCCGAGGATAGGGAAAGAGCAGTTCCTGTTCTGCTCTACGCAGATGACACGGTGTTACTAGCCCGTACCCCCCATGGGTTGCAGTTGCTAATCGATGGCTTTGTGGGGTTTATGGAGAGTCTGGATATGGCCCCGAACCTCACAAAATCATATGTGATGGAAATGGGGAACAAGAAAGGGAAATCGTTCAACTTCTCCATTGGGTCACACACACTAGGTAAAGTTCCAGCATTTTCCTATCTAGGAATAATATTTGATGGCCGATTAAACTTCAAGCATCTACTCGATGACAAAGCCTTGTCCCTGATCAAATCCACAGGTGCAATCATGAACTATGGCCAAAGACTAGGGTATTGGACTCCGGATGTGATTTTAAAATTGTATAATTCAATCTGATGTGCCAAGGTTTTGTACCGAAGTGAGGTCTGGGGATTTGTAAAACTTAACAATCTACAAAGGGAGGAAAATAAATACATGAGACGCTTGTTAAGGATACCCAGTAGCTCCCCTGCATTTATAGCGCAAGAAGAACTTGGGGCCGGGTATATCTCGGACACTATAGCAGTTAAACCCTTAGTATTCTGGTTATAATTTTGGCTAAGTGAAGAGCTTGGATTGACAAGGATGGTGGTCCAGGATTGTCTCACACTGGACCACGTCATGAAAATCCCTTGGCTAAAATATGTGAGGGACGGTTTTCATAACCTGGGTCACTCAGCCCTGTTTTCCGATATAGTCACTATAAGTCAGAAAGACAAGACGGACATTAAAACATTGTATTCAAAGTTTAGTCAGTCACAACGGGAGACTACCGAATTAGAGAAGGAGTCGGTCAGAAATTATATTTTAGTGAAGTCTACTCCAACCATAGCACCTTATCTAATTCCTTTGACCAGTCCACACGAGAGATTCTTAATAACTCGTTTAAGCCTAAATCTGATTGACCAAATCCTGGGATCTCCAGGGGGTTTTATAAGAAACGTAGAAGAGAGAGGGCCCTGTGGCTGTGGCGACCTGTCTCCACAGGATACCTCTCATTTTCTTTTTATTTGCTCATACTATACTTACCCAAGGAGAAGGTTTTTAAAGACTTTACTCAGGAATACTGGTATTAAGCAGATTTGTGTTGCCTTGTTATTTTTAAAAAGGTCCTCAGATGTTTTTACCCTCCACTGTGTTGTAAACTTTTTGAGGATTGCATTTAAATTAAGAACCACGAGAGGGATTTGTAATTATCAGAATTGAGTGTGAATCTGATCTTTTATAATTTTTAATGTTTTTTTATCTTAAAACGTACATGTAATGCCTTTTAAATCAGGTTGTGGACTATAACGTTAGCGGAGATATTGATATAGGGGAGTAACTTAATATGTTTAATTCTGTTTTAACATTGTGAATACTTTTATGATTTGTGTTAAGTCGAATAAAGACTTTTGAATGAATGACTCATGACTGTGCATTTCTCAATCCTGATCACACTAGCAGCTTAATGAGGAGTTATTGATAAAAAAGATAAAATACAATTATACTATAAAAGCATCTCATATCCCATAGGGTAGCCGCCTTTTAGAATGTTTGTGTGCATTATTACAGGATGTCTCTAGTAATTCCATGATATGATAGGGGAGAGGATTAGGGAGAGGATTAGGCCCATGTGGGCCTTTTAGTATAAAACCCCCTTTATCAAATGACATTGTGCAAATTTGCATGAGCAGTACGTACATAGTGCAATAAATCAATATACCTTACAGCAATTACATAAATACTGTTAAAACCATTCAAAAAGAGATATGAGGCAGCTGAAGTATATTGTTGAATCTCTTTAACCTAGTGTAGATAGGTAAAAAAATCTTCACTAGCATTAAGTCCATCAGGAGCTTTGCAGTCCATGAGTATAATGTGCCTTGTCTCGAGTTTACGTAACTGTGCTTCACGATCCCCACCCCTTCTCTGAGGTGGGACTGAGTCCATCACAAAATACTGTAGGCCAGTAGGATTTTTAGCATGCTTATCCTCGAAATGTCTTGCCACTGGATACGCGGTATCGCCGTTAGTAATGGCCCGTATGTGCTGGAGTATCCTCTTGTGGACCTGAAGCTTAGTGCTCCCTACATAGCGCAGGCCACATGGACACTCCAGCACATATACCTGTCAGGATCCGACCATGGCCGCGCCTCCCGAAAAACCCCTACGAACTACAATACCCAGGAGCCCCCGAGGCTCACAGGATATAGGGAGTGCGGGCGCACCGGAAGTTGCGCGTAATTTTGAACTAGGGATTGAACTCTTCCTCGGCGAGCAGCGGAGGAGTGAGGAATCAGAGCGCCGTTGGGGTTGCGGACGGAGACGAAGCTCCGAAGGAAGACGCGAGCGGTCACGGAGAGGGCAGTACGTGAGTACGTGTGGCACCAGTGGCGTGCCCGTCGAGTAACTGAAGAGTTGCAGTGCAACTACTTAGAGGGATAGGCATCAACCGGCCGGTGAGCAAACCGAGGTTGGGTGCCCCATTGCCAGTGGTTATCGGAGCGGGAGCTGTGACACATCGGGAAAGGAACCGCATGTGCACCGTCTCTGGTATCGGAGTAGACACTTATAAGGCAAAGAGGCCTTACGGAACCATTATTAGGGAAACCATTCGAGACTTTTGGGAAATTCATTCGAGACTTTAGGGAGGCAGCCTGGGAGAGCTTTCTTATCTCCAGTGGATTTTGTGTTTATAGCGTTTTGGGTGCGGGACAATTCTTTTCCACAGAGGGTCACGAACACCGGACCGCCCCTCGAACAAACTGCTTATGTAAGGGAATACTAGGGTAGACATGATAGCGCTGTGCGTGACTGTAACGTGGAGCGTGTGACTTCAGTTTGTCTTCTTTTGTTTTACTAGGTTCAAGGAGAGCATTAGGCGGGCCAGCGGTGTTCAGGTGTTGTGGCTTTTTGGTTGTTACAGGTATACTCGCATACTAGTGAGACCTTATTGAGAGTAGCCATTCTTGTTGTGTATTATCATTGTCTGTTTTGTCATTTCAGATCCTTTTATCCACTGCTGTCCCTTCCCTTCCTTTCCCCCGCCTGATCTTTCGCACACCCGGTTCCCCTTCGTGGTTGGGTGTGGGTCATATCTGGAGGTGGACCATATTCTGCTGCAACCAAATCCTGCGAAGCTGGGCTTGACAATACCGCGTATTCAGTTTTGCAAGTCAATTTGCTCTGTATACGAGTTGGTGTTTTACTAAGGGGAGTCATATATTCAGTTTTACTCACCCCATTTTTACATGCTTTGCAAACCGAACATTTGAGGAAACCCTTGCTACTATTAAGCCATGAGCTGTTAATTCTAACCTCTGGGCTGCTAGAGACTAAATAATTGCTCATAGATTTTGCCTTCCTGTCAGTGATACTGGGAGAATAGGACAGATGTTTTCCCAAAACTGGATCACTGGCAATAAGTGCCCAATTCTTATTCACAATTTTGCGAATACTTTGATGTTGGTTGTTGTAGGTTAGAATCAATCAGGTTTCATTCTGCTCTTTCTCTTTTTTACCTGCTGTTGCCAACAAACTACCAGAATTATTAGCTTTGCTTATTGCCTTATCTACCATATCCGGGAGACAGCCTCTTCTCAGAAATCTATCCCTGCACTCATTCTGAGCCTCTACACAATCTTGATCAGTGCTACAAATCCTTCTAATACGGAGCATTTCCCCATATGGTATACTTCTGATCAAATGTGCAGGATATTGACTGGAGGCATGCAATAAAGCATTGCCAGCTGTTGGTTTTCGATACATTTTAGTTTGTAGTTCATTGTGCTGAATAAAGATTTCTACATCAAGAAAGCATATCAAACTATTACTGATCTGACTTGTAAACTCTAAATTCAAGTTGTTTATGTTGAGATTCTTAATGAACTGCAAAGCATCACTCTTGGTTCCATTCCAAATAATGAGAAGGTCATCTATATACCTAAACCATTTCACCACATTGTTCAACATGATATCAGGAAAGGTGGGTATGAGAACCTGTTCCTCCCGGTACCCCATGTGCAGGCAGGCGTAACTAGGAGAAAAACAAGCCCCCATAGCCACACCCCTAACCTGCTGGAACACCTGATTGGAGAACATAAAGAAATTATTTTCCAGACATAATTTGATCATGGATAATGACATTTTTTTATTTTCACAAAAATTGATAGATCTCATGTTTAAATAATATTCAATCGCTGATGTCATCAGTGATGTCACTGACCATGTCATGAATGATGTAATATGTGACCTCATCAGCAGTGCATTGTGGGGGCGCGGGTTATAGTTAGCTGAACTAACTATAAAGGGGGAATTCCTATGGTTTTGTACAAGGGAAAGGTCCAACTAACTATAACTTCTAAGGTTTTTTAAATGCTAATTTCTAACTATAACGTGCCTGAAACCTATATTTTTTTCAGTGAATATATATATATATATAAATATATATATTTTTTTAAACAAGTATGGGTTGCTTCCTGAGAATAAAAAAATATAGAAAATAAATGCTGACAAATACTAGGAAAATTGTGCTAATGGATATTTATAAAGCCACATTTCTACATCTCTCAGAGGACAGAGCATGTTCCAAAGAGGGACCCGTTCCTGCTGGTTGCACCAGAAGGACAGAAACATTTTACTTACCTTTCTCAACACATTCCCTAAAGCGTCTACCATATATGCTTCCTTATGAAAATCCAGTGCTACTATAGAGAAAACTAAGGTAGAGTTATCTTGGGAACAAGATTTTGATACAGAATGGTCCATTTGTACATGGAATAAAATCTGGACCAAAATCAGGAGAACTTCTAGAGCAGTGAACACAACACAGACACTTTTTTTTATAGATAATAGGCTCCTTCTCTCTCCCACAAATTTGCATAGGATGAATGCGGATATACCTGATTCTTGCTGGTCTTGCTCCCTAATAAATGCTGATTTAAAACATTTTCTTTTTACTTGCCCTTTTGTTCATGATTTTTGGAAATGTGTCTGGGATCAGATAAATCTTATATTTGGCTCTATGGTATCCTTCTCTGTTGCTAATATTTTTTAGGGGCGTTATCAGATGACTGGAATAATTGCTCATTAAATGTACTAATCCTGGATTTGCTTATAGCACTTGTCTTTCAACAAATTACTACATACTGGAAAGAATCGTCTAAGTTGTCCTTTCAAGCTTGGTGGTATGCAATTTGCCATAATCATAGACTAGATACAGCTTATGTTTATCCTATTTCTCTAGCTATGAAACGCCTACAGTTATGGTCCCCAGTCATAAAGTTTATTGATTCTCATGCTAGACCTCCCCATACACACACTCCTATGGAACAAGAAATTTGAAAGCCTCCTTGACATTCCATATTTCATACTTATGAATATTTGAATGTGTTTAATAGAAATATAATGTTGAAAACTTAGTTATATACCTTCTTGTGTCTTTTATAACCACAATTGCATGTTTAAACTTATGTTATATTATTTAATTATATTTTATTACTTTTCCCCTTTTCCTTTTGAATAAACTTGTTTCTGAAACTTAAAAAAAATGGCAATGCACCAGTGAGGTGACATTTTCCACTTACATTTTATCTGATGAATTAGTGCAAATACAGCATTCACACTGATTTACCATTGAAAACAACACATGAGTTTTTGCAGTTGCACTGGTTCGTTTGTTTGTTGCAAATGTCGATTTTGTACCGGTTGTTCCGTGCACATGTCAAGTAAACTTACCTCTGGCACCTTTGACAGTTTCACTGCAGCAATGCTATAAACAGTTTGGGCTGATTGCATGAACTGCCCAGGGTGGCACTATTTTTGATGTGACCATTTGCAATAGGCGCTCATCTGCTGAATATTAGATAGTAGTATAATGTTTTGCTCCATTTTATTTTGTCAGTGCGCTTTTGCGGCAGCAAAAATCTAAATCTATGAAAACAAAATACAAGCAGTGATTTTTGCAGAAAGCAGAGCAGAACAATAAAAAATGAACTAGACAAATAGGCACATGACTACAGATATGTTAATAAACTACACCATGACACAGATCAACACAGACCAAAGCAAGGATGTGTAACTAGATTCGGTTTGCTCTCTTGTACATTACCTAAGGACTCTCTGGATCTCTGGAGTGGAGAAGGAGAAGATGAGCATAATGAGATGACAGGCACCCAAGGTAGTCTAGCCTTTTACAATTGATCGCTAAAACATGGTACAGCCAGATTTAAATTTGCAACACGCTATTTATGAGGAGCCGATGGCATTGTCTCAAGATGGGTGTGACGTGATTAAGTTGCTAAATACTGTTAATCACGTAGGCAGCTGCAGGACATCTTTCACTGGTGCTAGTGTTATTTCAGGGAGAAGCAACAAGGCATTGCTGATAGAACATCCTAGGTGGTACTTGCCACAAATCTTTATCTTTTATATTGCCAACTAGTTGATTTATCTGTTTAACAAAACCCTGTGGGTCAAAACCTTTGATTGATTGATACTTTTAATGAAATTATTAATATGTGAAAGCATTGGGGCAACGTATTTACTACAAAGTTACATAATTACTTCCTGTTTAAACATTTTTTTTTTTAATCAGTTGATAAGGCTGAGCAGGTACCATACTGTGTGGTAGTTCCATTTAACACATCCCCTAAAGGACAGGCTGGTGTGGAAGAAGAGGGGAAGATACTGGGCACAGCTGGTGAGAGTTTGGAAGAAAGCACTGAGCTTTATGTTGGAGAGAAAGGGCTGGTTCTGATGCTGGAACAGAACACCACTGATGAGATAAAATCAGTTTTGTTTGGATTGAGCTTCAGATAGATGATGAACATCAAGGAATACTGTTTACTAAGTGTAACATGGCAATCTGGTAACGCTGATGGAATCTGGGTACAGACAAGCCAAAACAAGCATTTCTTCTGGGTAATTCACTCCACCAATTTCTTCTACCGTGTTTGTACATGAGGGTCTTTCAACCTCCTCATTAGCGGAAGGCCTCAAGTGCTTTCATGGTATAATACAGAATCAGGCTCCCATTGATATAGTATAAAAGAAATTAGACATATTTTTATTAAAAAGCATAAAGACAAAGATGGTGAGAAAACATATATCAAAAATTAATCACATCCCCAAACAATGTTTTGATCCAAAATAATGTCAACAAAATCTAAAATATGAGACCCAAGTGACGTTTTACTCCTTTTAGAGATAGCAACTCTGATGGTTCATCATCAAGATAAACTTGTTCTTTGTATGAAGGGGCAAGATATAGTCCTAATGTAACCGTTTTGAGAGAATATTAATTACAAAGAGCAATTATTCTTCTCAGAACAGTATTTAATTTAATGGATATAATGTACCTGATCAAACCTTTATATATCTAACTAAAATTATTCCCTTACTTATATGGATGCTCGTACAGTATTGTGTTGGGATTAAGGTTGAGCTACGTTTAACATGGCTGGTTGAAATCAATTTTCTTCATATCATTTTTTATTGAAGTGTTATTAGAAGTTGGCTAGTACAAGGCTGTGGTGGTGGTGGTTGTAGCAGCTCAAAAGTTAAACTCCATTATGATGAAACTCCTCCCTCCTTTTGGAATAGATCTCCCACACTGATATTCTGATATGCTGAATTTATATTACCTCACCTGGATTTCTTGGATGACATCTCCTCGCTTACCTCAGCTCATGAGAAACCATCTACCGAGAAGACAATACGGAATTCCATAGGGACAGGAAGGCACCAGTAGCAGTTACAGAGTGGGGATGCTTTGGAGGTGGGGGGGGGGTGGTGGCCGATGTGCTGCTAATGCTCAACAATTGGGATGACCAAGAAGGTACCCATGTCGATCCTTTACCCATTCCAGAGTCTCTTGAGGCAGAGACAAAAACAGCCCCCCCCCCCCCTCAGTTCAGCGATGAAGGAAGTGTGCAGTGACTAGTACTCACGGTGTTGTCATAGATTTGAACCTGGAATGCAAGCCAGATTCCCAACACTAATGTTGGGTCAGGCTAGCACCAAGCAAAGGGCAGGATAGGCAGCAGTAGGATGATGGCGGCTAAAAAATTGAGAGATTCCCAGTTGAATATGCCATGGAGAAGGGCCCAACAAGTGAAGTCACTCACATCGCTGACCAGCAGAGGAGGAGTACTGAGTTTGAAAAGAGATCGTAAAAGTAAAAAAATGGCCTCAAAATCCTGAGGAGAGCTATAAAATGTCTTTGATTTTGGAAGACATCAGTATCTATCCACACAGAAGGAAAGGCAAAGGTCAATGGACTTGCAATACAGCATTTCTCCTTGAGGAGCAATGGGAAAATGGGTAAATGGTCATCCAAATGCCATAATGTAAAACCTATCAATTCAGATAAAAGTCAACTCTATGGGCATTAAGTACACCACAGATTCAAGAGACCCAGTAGGCCCAGCAATATATACTCTATCTTCTTGCAAATATATATAGCAACTAGACAGTCTTATTGATATATCAACCTCATAAAAGAAACATAAAAAGCAGGTTGGTGGTGCCAAAAAGGAATATTGGGTGTGAATATAACCCAGGTTGATTCTGATGGTCCAATGGCTTTCTTACTCATGGTACCAGCTGGAAATTAGGAAGCAGGAAGCAAAACCATAATGTGATTACCGAAGAACATGCTCTGCAACAGTCTGTGATGAAAGGATTTAATGTGGGAATGAGCAAGCTCCATCTGGTAAGTAAAAACACTGATAATTTAACTAATAGACAAAGCTCCTCTTCAGATGAAAATGAAGTTGAGGGTTACCAATTCCTCACAAAGTGCAGTCCACTACAGATGCGCTTTGAATCAAGGAGTTGACCTCCTCCAGATGGGCTTATCATCAAATTTTATATCTATCTCACTTAGGCAACAAGGAGTGTGTGCACCTGATTCAGGGGCTTAAAATACAGGAGACATTTAATCAGTATAGCTAAACTTGTAGTTAAGGAGAGCCAAAAGTAAACAACAAAAATATCTTTGACAATCTCAGATGTCTCCAAATTTACATCTGGCAAATGACTTTTCTGCTTAGAGTAACAAAACACCAGACACAGTAGGTGCACCAGAAATAAGTACATCAAGTAATGAATCAGAATTATCCGCTGTCACATCTTTTTGTGGCGCAGTGCCAGAAGATAATGCAGAAGTTTGAAACTGCACCAAAGTTGAAGTCAAATGGAAAGATTGTCTGGTCCATTTTTGTATTAGCAAAGAACTAATTTGCCCAAGAAGTCTGAGGTGCTTGGAGAAACAAGGCCTTGAAATGGAAAGTAGATGCTGGATTTCCCACTACAGCCTGAACCCATGGCTACCATACAACAGATCAGCGTACAAATCCAGAAATTCAGAACATCAACCCATGAAAACTGATGCTTCAAGAGAGATGTTTGATCTACTGCATCAAATCATTTCAGTAGTACAAGAAACAAGAGTTCACAGCAAAAGCATTCTCAAAGATCAGTGATCAACTTGAAATGCTTTGACAAAAGAAAAGGAAAAACTGAAGAAAAGATAGAGGCCCTCGAAGTAGGCTGCTTGACTAAGAAGCGGACAGTTGATTCAACTTTAAAGAAAATTCTAAGTACAAACAAAGAATTGGTAAATCACGCCAGAAGATGTCATCTTAGAGTTGTCAGGATACCAGAAGATACTGAAGCAGACAAGACAATCAGGAACAATTTTATAAAGAACTTCACAGAGAAACGTTTTCAGTTTTCAGGATTCAATACCATAGATTTGAGTGGAAAAGATTTTACATTTGTGAGCACACATCTAAGCCCCTACCAAAAAACCATAGCAAGGAGCCCCAACCCATACTATCATTGTGTATTTCGTACATACTTCATTAAAGAAAATGTACTCTAAATTACATTATTTTCAGAGGGTCACGCTGATGCTCCAAGACACACATTTGACACCTAACACACTAGATGGGTACAACAGAATATCGTTTCAAATGCTACTGATGTGTTCTGGTGGCTTACATGTGTTATAAGTAACAGTAAGAATATCATGGTCAGAAGATGCAAAAAGATAACACCGGTATATGGATTACTGTGCACTTAGAAGTGGAGCTACAGACGTCCACTATAGTATGTTATTATGACCCAATAATGAACATTTTCTGTCCATTAACTGGCTTGATGCTTATACATTCCCATTGCCCATTGTGATGTGGGAGACTTTAATTTGGCTCAAGAAAAACTTTCCAGGGCAGCAAAAAATTAAATAACTGTTCATTGCATGTAAAACACCCAAGATTAATGAGGGGGTAGAACTGCTGGAACAGAGTTATGGGGTGGCAGATATAAGGCGACAATAGAACCCTCAGCAGGCAGGGTAATAGCTAAACCATAGAAGGGTCAAGAAAAAATTTGTTTTGGTCACGTGGTTGGGGAATATGGCGGCTGGTTGACGCCAGTCGGGAGAGCCCATCTGTGAAGCGAGAGGGATCCAGCGGAACACAGCGAATGATAGTCTGAATCCGCATGGGGTATTGGCGAACTGAGCGCTGTTGTCAATTTCACTTGCTGGAGTAGGTGGTGTGGACGTACGAGCAAGCCTTCCGAGAAAGCTCCGGTGGGAGTGTGCAGAGGGAGCAGACTGGGACGGTGAAAAGGGATGAGAAACGGGGCTGAAAGTCGAAACCTTTTTTATTTATGCAGGTATGCCGGTCTGCCGTGTTTGCATTTCTGCAGGTCTGCGGAGGTTAACAATGGGTCACCGTTTATTTAGTTGAAAAGCAACCCGGTAAGGTCGTATATGGGCTTGAATACTGATTCTACTACAGCCGAAAGACATGGATCCGCCCCTTTGGTGGGTTGGAGTCGGGCGGTAGAATGTTGGTGAAGATTTCGTGTAGCTGAAAGAAAACTCCATATCGATAAGAGTGTTTTTTCTTTAGTTGAACGTAGGATTAATATTGTATATAACATACAAAGGGATAAAGCCTATAAAAGTGGATCTGTTAGGGTTGAATTTTCGAATCATTTTTTCACTAAACCTTGGAAGACAACTTTCCCTTTAAGTACTCTCCACAATACTCGTACGCAGTTTATATATAGGGGTGGGCGGAATTTGCGAAAGCGACTTTGGCAAATTATCGCGAAAATGTTAAAAATCTCCGCAAACACACGGAAATATCGCGAAGATGCGGAAGTTTTTTTCCTGCCCGTTCGCGGTATTTTCTGCGTGGTCGCGGCTCGCCAACTTACCCATGCGGTTGTTCGCGGGCATGGCCATCTTGTTTTCACTCTTCTCGCGGTGCATGATCGCGAGAAGAAAGACGTGATCGCGCAACGCATGACGTTACTGCGGGCGCGAACTGTCGCGAGACAGCGCAAATGGCTACCAACAATCCAACATCTCGTGGAGAACGCGACCGGATCGGGAAAACTTGTCGGCGAACGCGGGGATTCAGGTAAGGCGATCGCGCGAGAATGTATTATTTTACAGCGCGAGCAAGAACCAAATTATCGCTAAGCTGCGGAATGCGGAACTTTTGACATTTTCGCGCTCTCCGCGGAACGCGAAAATGTCAAATTATCGCAATTTCCGCAAGCGGAACGGAAATTTAGCCCAGGCCTATTTATATACACTTTAAAGCAGGAAAGGAGTGGATGGAAAGGTAGCTCCACCCTCGTGCCCTGACTCCTGAGGTACATCACCCTATATCTTTAAGTGAAGAGGGTGTCAGGGCATTGACATCGGACCAAGTTTCTTCGGAGGAATTGAGTCCGCAGTGTGAGAATATCAACAGCAATATCAACAGCAATATTAAAGAGGGGAGCTCTCTCCCAGAAAGGAATAGATATTTGCTTATATCTGCTCCTGTAAGGAAGAAGACAGGGGAAGACAGAGCAGATACATTCTCTTTAGTGGTCACTCTAAAACTCCTGTCAAGAAAAATTCTAAAATAGCTAAAGTTAAAAAGTGCAGGTCAAAAGAGGTTCGGTCTGTACCTAAACCACCTCCTTTCCTTAGGTCTTATTTTAAAATAATGGAGCAGGTTGCAGGTTCTCAGTCAACTGTTGGAGAAAGGGAGAGTCCACAAAAACTAGCGGAGAGAATGGAATCTTCTTTACCACAGAGCATCCCGCTGAGGTTGGAGAATCGTTATTCTCCATTGGCAGAGGCTCGTGAAAATCTACCTGAGTTACTTCAGAATGATAGGAGGTCGGAAAACAACGATATAAATGATACAAATGGCTTAAATGGAGAAATTTTGAATGAAACCGAGGAATCTTGTTCGGGAAGAAACTCCTACAATGGCCTCAGCGGATCAGTTGGTAGGTTTGATAAATACTCTGAGGCAGGAGATCTTAACTAAATTTGAGACTTCTGAAAGTAATCAAAAGGACATCCAAAATAAAGGGGAAATTCTTGAACAGAAGATAGACGGTCTAGTGAAACGAACTGAGGATTTGGAAGAGGAGGTAAAGATTTTAGGTGAGGCCACTGCCACAAATTTCAGCGAAATCGAGAAGCTCAAACAAGGGAATTAGGTACTCCAGCAGGATATGGAAAGACTTGAGCTTCAGGCCAGACAAAATAACATTCGCCTTTTAGGAATCAACGAAAACGCAGAAGGGGCGGATATAAAGGGTTATGTTTGTAAGTTGTTGGGGGACTTGTTCCCAGATAGAATGGATATAGACTGGGGAAAATAACTCCAAAGAGTGCATAGAGATCCATATAGACTGCAAACAGGCAGGAAAGCCCAGAGGAAGATTTTAATCTATTTTCTCACTTATTCTACCCAGGAGTTTGTTCTATCCCGTGCATTAAAAGAATGCTCTTTGACCCACGGAGATTCTACATATTCGATACGTTCTGACATGGGTAAAAGAGGAGCTGAGCGGCAGTGGCTTTTAGGCTAAAAAATGAACGATCTAAGGGTGCACAAGTGCAAATGAAATTCCCTGCCATGTTGCGGATTATGTGGCGGAATAAAATGTACACTATCCGGGAGCCGGAAGAAGTAGATGCCTTATTAGAACAGATGGGAGGATCAGAATAGAGCAGAACAGACCTTAGATCAGGATTCATGCCACCTTTCTACACTCCTCTGCAAATATTTAGTGTAAATGTCTTGTAAATAGACTTATTTTGAGGTTCCTTCCCCCACATTGTATGTTAGGATGCACTTTTTCTTATACACAATTCCTCTATTAAGACAACACAATTTATGTTTTAGGATTATGCAGAGTTAAGTGGTTTGGGGTATCTGGGTTCGTCCTGCTAGCGCAGGGGTTTCTCGAAGGCGTTTGCGCCCTAAGAGATAGATAGGGGGGTTGCCCAGGGGTGGTGGGGGGAGGGCTCACAGGGTGATGGGAGCAGTTGGGAGGGAAAAAAATAGTGTCCTCTTTCTGCCATATATTTGATTTATTCTTTGGCTTAAACATTTGTTAATTTTGGTTTTTCCTATTAAAGTCGAGTTAATGAACTGTATATATTTTAGAGTAGGAGCGAGGGGGTTTTCATATCTAATAAATGAGAAAAATCTTGGTACATCTCACATCATGGAATGTGAATGTGGTGAGATCTACAAGAAAACTGGCCAGTATAATGGAATCTCTTAAGAAATCTGAGGCAAATGTCATCCTCCTACAGGAGACTCATTTAGAAAATACCGAATGTTTAACTATGTTTAAAAGATGGGCCTGGGTCCAGGATGTTGTCTCCTCAAATCAGAGAGGGAGCACAAAAGGAGTAGCCATAATTATGAGATCAGGGTGTGGTATTAAATTGGAAAGTCATCACACGGACACATCTGGGAGGTGGATATTGGCTAATATCAAGATACAAAATAAGGCATTAGTGTGTGTCAGTTACTGTGGTCCTAACCAGGATAACCCAGATGCGTTAATTAAATTGGAGGCCGCCCTGGTGTCAATTAATAGTCCAGTGATAATCGGGGGCGATTTTAACTTAGTTCAAAGACCTGATTTGGATAGAATATCTAGAGTAAAGTATGTCACTCTCTTAAAATCAATGGCAATACTCAAAACCATGATCCAGGAATTAAATTTAGTAGATGTTTGGAGATTATAGATGGGGGAAAAGAAAGGATATACCTTTTTTAGTAGGAAATATGGACACCACTCCCGTATTGATTACTTCTTAATAGATCGATCCTTACTTGAGGGAGTTGAAAAGGTTAAACATCTCCCTGCCACTCTCTCAGACCACTCTCCAGTTCATCTCTCTTTGAAAATTCTGGAAAAGAAGGCCATAATAAGATGGACCCTTGATCGGACAATCTTATTAGATGAAGATGTTCAATCTAAGATGCGTGAGGAGGCTCTGATTTTCTTTAAAGATAATAATGACTCGGCTAAAATCCAGATAATTTGGGATGCCTTTAAGGCCTTTTGAGAGCCTTAGGCACTTCTATTACGTTGGGTAAAAATCATATGTTCTAGGCTGCGAGAGAATAATCTTCTGGAAAACATTCAAACGAAGGAGTTGGAACTCCAAAGGGCCTCTCTAGAATCTTCTAGTAAAGTTCCTTTTATCACCAAAGAGTTGGAATACCTTCAACAAGAATATCGGGGTCTCCTGGATAAAATCTTATTAGATAGATGGAGGGTCAGTAAACTCCAGAATTTTTCATATGGTGAGAAGAGTGGCAGTCTTCTTGCCTGGAAAGCTAAAACTGATAAAGCCCGAAATCAAATAAGTAGCTTAAAAGAGAGCGCAACTGGTCAAACAGTTTACACTAATATAAAAATAGGGGCTGAAATATGCACTTATATGGCCAAGTTATATAAAGACGATATTACTCCAGGGTTGGTAAATATAGATCAATTTTTAGAAAATCTTGAACTCCCTTCATTGAGTGTACATCAAAAAGATTCTCTTGCTTCAGAGATAAGCGAAGAGGAGATTAGGATACAAATGAAACGGATGGCAAGAGGGAAGGCCGCCGGGACAGATGGCCTCCCAATAGAAATCTACTCTTCCCTCGAGGTTAGTATAATACCTATGCTTAAAAAGCTTTTCAATACTATCTTGAGGGAAGGGGAGGATCCTCCAACATCTTGGGCTGAGGCAACAATCGTCTTAATTCTAAAACCAAATAAGGATCCATTGCTTGCGGAGTCTTATAGGCCCATATCCTTGTTGAACGCAGACTATAATGTGTTCACGGGGATATTGGCAGCTAGGGTTGCAAAGATAATTAAGAGTGTAGTTCATAGGGATCAGAGGGGCTTTGTTCCCGGAAGACAACTCAATGAAATAACTTTTACAATGCTCAGCGTAATTGATCTGGCTGAATCTTTTAATCTCCCTGTGACAGCAGTGGCAGTCGACGCCGCTAAGGCGTTCGATCAGGTCCACTGGCCTTATCTTTGGGAGACTCTGAGAACTTTTGGTTTTCCCATGAATCTAACATAAGCTGTCAAGCTATTATGTAGTGCACCTCGAGCTAGAGTTTTAGTTAATGGGGAGTTAACGGATTGGTTTAATATAATGCGAGGAACTAGACAGTGATGCCCGTTGTCCCCCCTTTTATTTAATATCTATTTTGAACCTTTTGCAGCCCTAATCAGACAAGATATCTCTATTTTTCCTTTTAGATATAAATATCTTGAGGTTAAATTAGCTTTATATGCAGATGACCTTATCTTGTGTACTATTAATCCTAAAGAGGCTATCCTTAGTCTGATGACTAAGGCAGAATTATTCAGGAAGGTCTCGGGATATAGCGTAAATAGAGATAAAACGGAAATTATGGAGTGGAGCCAACCCTCTTTGACCTCTGGGGCAGAAAACCAAATGAGATACCTCGGCATCACAATTACCCAGAAGTTACTTGATGTCCCTAGGGTTAATTGGAGGAGGATTAGTCAGGAAGTAGGGAAATTATTGATTAGATGGGCAAATCTCCCTCAAAATTTATATGGCAGGGTCAATCTGATTAAAATGATTGTACTTCTAAAAGTTACCTTTCTCTTTAACACGATACCCCTTCCATTTGATAAAGGCGAAATTGGAAAATTACAGGGAAAGATTGGTAGTTTTATTTGGGCCTCGAAGGGTTCCCGTATATCTTGGAAGAGGTTAAGGAGAAAGCTGGAGAAGGGGGGATTGGCTCTTCCGGATTTATGGTTATATCTACATGTTTTCCACTTTAAGAACTTTAGGATGTTGTTAAACAGACCAGATGATTCTCCATTAGGTTACCTATATGGGGCAATGCTTAGTGATCTAGGCAAGGAACATGGGCAATTCCTTTTTAAGTCTGGGGACCCTTAAAAAAATGTAAAAGTGAGATTGAAGATCTTATTGCAGGCAGTGAAGAATTGGGTGTATATCGGGAAAAAACTTGGAATATCCTATTATTCGGATCATGCTCCAATTTGGGGTTCCCCCCACACCCCTGTTTGCTTAGATGATAGGCTTAGTTTACCATTGAAGCAAGCGGGTATTTCACAATGGGGAGATCTGAGAATAGGTACGGATCTGGTTACTTGGGAGACTTTGACAGAATGTACTCGGGGACAATTAACCAGATTTACATTTTATCAACTCTCTGCTTGGTGGGATAGGCAAAATTGGGTGGAACAGATGGATGATTCTTGGTTAAGACAAGCGATGAAACCTGGTGGTATGAAAAAAGTAATTGCTCTGTGGTATCGAACTCTCACTGAAGCGGAAGATGACCTAGACCAGGACATTCAAAAGATTTGGAGTCATTTTATTACTAATATTAATATGACTGAGACTTGGATGACCTCATTTGCACTGCTTCGAGAGATAGTCAAACCTGCCTTTTAAAAACGTAACCATCTTTTTACCCTATATCGAGCATATTGGTCCCCAGTAAAACTTACAAAAACCACCGGAAATCAGTATATGTGTTCAAGGTGTCAAAATCCCCTAGCAGATGATTACCATATGTTTTTAACTTGCCCAGAGATTACTAATTACTGGTTGGACTTATGTGAATTCCTGTCTGAAGTAACTGGAACTCGGATAAAAGTAACCCCCTCGCTTATATTTTGGAGGAATCCATGACAATTCTGTTTCTTTAAACAAGAGAGTGGCAAGACTAATATTTTATGTTATTTTATTGGGAAGATGAAAGATTTGCAGAGCCTGGAAATCAGCAATTCCACCCCTTTTCTCAGAGTGTAAAAACAACATTATATATATTAGTCAACAGGACATGGCATGTGATCCAAGAAGTCGGAGGAAAGTTTGGGCTATGTTGGTTGATTGGTGTCAGAGGAATGGGGTCCAATGTCTAAGCCAATAAATAGCTGTCGGTCTTGGTCCCCTTCTTCTGTATGTTATGCTCGAGAAGGGTTGGAGTGGAAGCAGCTAGATTTCTTGTGTGGAACGACTCTATTCCCGTACAGCTTTCGCTAAG
This sequence comes from Triturus cristatus, assembly GCF_964204655.1. Taxonomy (NCBI): domain Eukaryota; kingdom Metazoa; phylum Chordata; class Amphibia; order Caudata; family Salamandridae; genus Triturus; species Triturus cristatus. The sequence continues at coordinate 967,183,087 of NC_140594.1, forward strand.
GGAAAGGGAGTATTGCCAACAAGTTAATTGGCAGAATGAGGACCAAAAAAAAAAAGACAGAATTTGTTTTATTTTTACTTAGCAAAGTACTGCTCTGTAAAAAATTAGGAATTCTCCCTCTACTTTTCTCAGATCATGGCCCAATATACTCAACACTTTCTAGGTGAACAGGAAGGACATAGAGTTGGCAACTGTATCTTACCTTATTGATCTGTGTAGAGAGTAACAACACAATGTACACTTTAATTCAAGATTTCTTTAAGCACAATTAGGGATCCACTCCCTCCAACTCAAATGAAGCACATCCTTTATACTGCAACCCTCCTTATTGAATATATTTGCACAAAGAACAGGATCAAAATGGCCCTCAGAGAACTTCACTGGGTCATACATGCAGTATATTCAAGACCACAAACACTGTCTATAATGAAGTCACTGTGGCATCCCACCAAATCTCAAGGCAAATATTACATTTGCTGATGGTGCACACACATTCATCAGTAGCATTATCGGACTTTAGAAGAGGACTAGCAGGAAGAAGAAGGCAAGATTCTAAGCATTCTCCACGTATGATCCAAGGATTGTGAAGGTCATCCTAATCCACATATGTAAGTTTCTATGCCTTCTTAACTTCCAAAAGAAATGAAAAGCCCCCCTCTACAGGCAACATATCAACACAGCATTAGCACCTGGGGCTATATTATACATTGTACCCTGGGATCACAGTAGGAGTGTGATCTCACTTTGTGCTCCCCTGGGTACAATGGTATTACAGAAGGGACGCAGACACATGCTCGTCCCCCTCTGTAATAGTGTTAGGTCCAGAAGCACATGTAGCACCAGCACTATCATGAGGAGGCATTCCCAGATTTACATGGGGGCGGGGTCCTACGCAAATGAGGGAATCCCTTTGCATCTGTGCCCACACTATATTTTGGCGTCGGCGCAGAGACAAACATGCCCCTTGGAGGTGCACTGAAAGTGCACCACTAAAAAGTGGCACACTTTCAGTGTGCCTCCTAAAGGCAGCCCCTCTGGAGGGGAGAAAGGGAGCCCCATGGACCACGCATGCAAGGGCGGTCATTCACTGCACCTGCCTGAAAGGGGATCTTTCTCCCCTCTTCAAAGTGCAGGTGTCATGAGGTCTGCACTGTGAAACAAGGAGTGTCTTTGAAGCAGCCGCTGAGTATTTCACTTGAATGCACTGCCCCAAGGGCAGAGTGAGTTTATTGCTGCCCTGGAGGCAGTGCATCCTTTGTAATAGTGTGCACTGTCCCTGTTTGCACCCTGTGCACCTTTAAAAAAATGCACCATGGTGCAAACAGGAAAAGTGCATGGTATTCATAATACGACACCTGGTTGATTGAGGACCTATGAAGAGTTCCCTCTTGACACTGTTCCAAACTTCCCCAACCAATCCTGTAGCTCTGGCACTCTCTTCGCTTACATCTCCCTCTCAGTATATCTCACCAAAGCACCCTTTCCAGTATTCCCTTTTAATGGTGGATGTATCCCTCTGCCTTCTCTTCCACATAGTTCACAGGAAAAAACCCTATCATGTACAACACTCCATTACTTGTAGCTAGATTTGTGGTATTTGTGGTGAATGCATCTATACATACATGCAAAATATAGCTCTATCATTAACATCCTCTCGAGGCTACTAAAAAAGTGTTTTGTTCATCTAAGGTTATTAAGCAAGAGTACAAATCTACATTACAAAGAATATTGTCTAAGATTCTAATGTTATATTTGATAATCTTCAATTAAAAAAAAAGTGGGACTAACTGTAAGGATAGTGTAGTAGACATTTGCCAGTCTTCAGGGCAAAACATTGGCAAACAGTTTACACTCAATATTGATCAGTGAGGCATCTCTGAAGTTTTTGATTTTGGCTTGGCATAATTCTGAAAGAAATACAGCAAAGAATCCATAAAGGTTCTATTATATTTCCTAAGGCAAACATGAAATTGAACACTATGTTAGTCCACATTATAGAAATTCACAGAATGTCCTAAATAAGTCATGTAAGGGAACTACCTACCCAGCATATGTACATTGGACAACCCAATCCCTAATCATAACAGGGATGCATTGACTGCAATTATCAAGTGAGAGCCAAGGTGTACCTTCCTGAGGAGGAAGAGTTTGAAGACATTGCCACAATGGAGAGGAAGAAATTATGGAGAATAGCGTTAAATGCTACCATGGGTGCCAATATAACCCAACCAAAGTTATTTATTAGGCACAGGGCGGTATGAACCCTGGAATACTTACAAAGAATTCACCTATACGAATGCCATTTCTACCCCAAACCATAAGGGTAGCCCCAAGGACACTAAACATGTATTCATTGCTTGCCCTGTAATTGTTTGGGACAAATGTATTCTGAACTTGGTAACATTTGATATGGAATTCTTCTCTGATCTCAGGGCATTACAAATGGTGAAGTACAATTTCAGTAATATCAGACATGAGAATCATGGAGCTGAGATACAAAGACATACATCAAATAGAGGGAGAGACTTAATTAGAATTGCAGCATAGCTGCTGAAACGATATAGGTTTTGAAGATTGATGGAGCAGAGATTTTACCTTTCTTCTATATACGATAATTTTACACTGAAATGGTTTGTGACACAATTTTACATGAAAACGACAAACTGTGTATTAGGCTTCACATTTCAAAACTACGTGCAATAAAGTTCCGATTTAGATACTGCATCATAAAGGCATGCAGATTGTTAGAAGGGGTTTTCTGAGAACACATAACAGTTAAGTAGATGTGAAATCTGAGAATTTAATGGCATGTGTTCTTATGCTTAGATAAACTTGATAAATAAATGATAACACAGAAAACTTCTATGTGAGAATAAAATGCTTCATGTGTTAGAAAACGGATAGCAATATTTGAATGTATAAATGTGAGCACTGACATTGACAAGAAAAGTAGGTGCTACACAAGGTTATGTTATGATTGAATTTCATAAAGTTTATCATTGATGTGCGTGTAAATCCTTTATACTGTAATAACATATAAAGTGCAAAAGAGATTTACAAAATTATATATGAAGTGACAGTGAATATTTGAAACATTTTTTTAAGGGTACCCTATATTTCCATGTACTAATGGCAATTCATGATGAATTGATATGAATATGCTTAATTGGAGAAATTAATGCACTATTCTAGGTAATGCGAGATTCATATTTTAGCACAATTTAATCTTGCATGAGCTGTATTTCAAGAAGGCCTCAAACTGCGCTTCCTTTTCCTAGTATGAACTCATGAACTGAATAGTCTGAAGCCTATGGGAAACTTTTCGTGAAGTTACCACTTATGTTCTCACACTCAATCACTTTCTTTGACGTTTGTAGCTTGCTTGATTAGACTTGCAACAAAAGAGTTACTTCCTAGAGCAAACGCTTGAGAATGGACAGACAACGAATGAGAGCATGAAATTGCCTACTTTCTAAATGCAACAAATAATCGAATGATTAAACGACAGGGGCTTTAAGGAAATGGCGAGTAATGGATTACTTAATTCTTTCGAAGCTGTATACTTTTACCTACTACATCATCTCAACCTATCAGGAGGAATTAAGGGGTCAGAGTGGTTCGACAATTTGGGTGATGTTAAACGGTGTAAACCTGAAATCAATAAAGTATAATTGCTTACGTTTTTAACTAAGGATCGTCACCCCCTCTGCCCATCTTGCAGTATAGAGACTCATGATTGGGACTTCCAGAAACAACACAAACTGTGACGCAATATTGCGATTTGCTGCCGGATGGTATGCTAGCGTAATGGACCTTTTTGTCTGAAAGGGTTCGCGTTAGGGCAGCTTTGGCATTGACGTTGTAGCGAGGACAGAGGCAGATGATTCTGTCCATGAACTGGAACTGGTCATTTGAAATTTACTGAAATTCCTAATAGGGTTGGTGTGAGAGACAACTGATTTCCCTACTTATTCACTTTCCTTAGGATAAAATCTCCCTAAGCTGAGGAGATAGTTCCTTCATATCTGAATCTCGCAGAGCTTGCAAATGCTTATTAAATCTGATCTATGTTATGTTTAGGTCGTATGCTAAATATTTGAATCTAAATAGAAATACAATTTATGATAAATTACTCTGAGGATTCTGTCTCATTATTTGTTTGTGGCTAAGTTCAATTTGATTTTAACTAAACTAGAGGTGAGATTACTTGGGAGTTTACACCCAGAAATGGAATGTTACCAATTATCTTATTCCAGGTCCTCATATGATAATTGTTCATCCTCTAAGTATTCCGGTCCCTTTCAGCGCAGAACAAAATCCATCCGAGGACGTAAGCGATCTGGTATGGTAGCTGAGGTTAATTAGGGATAAGGAAAAAAATAATTAAAAAAAAATAGTTGATAATGCGTGACACGTTGACGCTACCTCAATATTGAAAACCAAATATTGACGGGACAGAATATTTTTACAACAGTGAGAGGGAAAATATGAAAAGATAAGCTTCTATAAATTTTTATACCTAACTCCATACACACATACCATGGTTATATATATCTCTTCAAGGTACATAGATGTAGAGTTAGGAATATTAATTCCTTACCTTCTTCTGTGCACTTACTATAACAATAGTCTACCATGTCAATATTAGGGATTCAATATTCCCTACTTCAATCAGCTGAAACTCTGAAAAGAATATAGGAAATCTGTAATTTCCTCTCAATGTTTTAGGATAATTTCAGTGTAAAGCATCTGCAATGAAATGAACATACACTTCCAGGGAGAAAAGTGATGTATAAGCAATCACAGACATACTTAATTCTAGCTCAATCTAGTGGTTTATTCGATATCCTAATTCTGATGGGAGTGGAATTAGTATGCCTACTAAAACTGTGTTGGCGTTAAAGATTAAGTCTGCTTTATGTGCTTGAAACTGATCGTTACATTTCTAACTTTGCCCTTCATATCACTTCTATTTATCTGGTTCTTCTAGTCCTAGGATGCACAGGTTTCCTTTAACACTCTTATTAGATACAAAGAGCCTCATGTAGGTAGCTAAATACCGGTCGGTAACTGCCGAAATTCGGTAAATATCCCGTTACCGACCGGTATTTAGCTATTTGAGATGTAGGAGGCATAATTTCAGGATTCGGTAAATTACCGAATCAGTAAAATTCCGATTCTGTAAATACCGAATCCTGAAATCATATGTAGGGAGCACTCTGAAGAGTGAAAATCAGTATTAACCCCTTCCATGCTCATGACGGAACGGTTCCGTCATGAGCCACGGTTGAGCTGTGCTCATGACGGAACCGTTCCGTCATGAGCCCGCCCGCGCTCGAACCCTTCAGCACCGCGGCGGAATTCGCCCAGCGCTGAAGGGGTTAAGAATTCGTTATTTACCACCAAATACAGGTTGGTGATAAATAACGAATACCTTGCAAAAAGTAATATTTTGCAGATTTAAGAGTGCCATGTGGCAGACATACATGCCCTTAGGGCATGTATGTGCGCCACATGTGCACACATGCAAGATTCAGGGGTGCAACAGGGTGTCAATGTGACACCCTGCCACCCTTGAATATGCTCCCCCCATTACCGAATCGGTATTTACCGATTCAGTAATGGTGAATGGCTTCCCATTGATTCCTATGGGCCTCCAGGCCCATAGGAATCAATGGGAAGGTATGCCTCATTACCGAATCGGTAAATACCCATTCATAATTACCGAATTTTTCCGATTCTGTAAAATTTACCGAATTATTACCTACATCACATTTATCGATTCATAAATACCGAATCGGTAAAATTCGGTATTTATGAGTCGGTAAATGTGATGCTACCTACATATGGCCCAAAGTATTTGTATTTTTCATACTGACTTGAATATTCACCTTAGTTAAACATGAACAGATTACAGCTGCTGGAATTAATTTAAAACAATATTTCTCTCTTCATAGGCCTGATCCTGGGGATAGTCTGAAAATTGGTGCAAATGAAAATTGCACCAATTTCAGTCCTAGTGGATACCCTCATGGGGTGAGAAGTAGCGCTCTGCAAATCTGCTGATTTATTGCCTGATTGATTGAGTGGTGATTTAGGGCTGAGTACAAATTGTGCTCGCTTGAGGATTGTAAACACTTACTGTCAGCTTTTAGATGGTGGAAACCACTTGTTTAGAATGAGAAATATTCAGAAACTGTGCCGACAGGAGTTGTACGTACTATTTGCAAATGTAACTTATTTGTTGCATCAGAGTTAAAGTTGGGTTCACAACTCCCAGCCCAACTGTTGTTTGTGCTAGGATGTTTTGCAGCTGATTATTGCAACAGATATATATGGGTTTCTTTTTGATCTGCAACAGAGTCTGGGAGCAGAAACAGCATCATAGCTGCCAGAAGCTTACAGTTTACAAAAGACTAATTTAGAGAGTTTGGATAAGTCTGAAGATAGAAGAGTGGATCTGCACAATGCCTCAGCTGGCTTCATTAAGGAGAATCTTAAAGCATCAGGGTCACATACACAGTCTGATTTGGAAGACTTAATTAGAGGTCTACAAAAATAAATTGTGAAGGTGCACAAAACATTCTACCACCCAGTTTCAAAGTATTCCGTTATACTAGTTTACGCAATGTGCTTTACTACGGTTCCATCTGGTAAAATGCAGAAGTAGCTTTATTTACTTAGGTTAAATTAACAGCACTAACATACGCCAAGTACCTAAATTCGAATGCCTTGGAATTTTTGGAGGTGATATCACACCCGATAAATACAGATACCCCTGTGTTCATTATTTACCATGTGCAGGATTACGTTCCCATTCGGAACTGTTCACATCGTATTGGTGGGTAACGAAGTAATATTGCCTTTTTTTTCTGTTCTGACCTACAAACATCATTGAAAAACTGGGAATATTACAACATTTCCCCACACAAATTCAGCCACTCCTGTTTGAGTCTGAATAGTAATTACCGCTTCACTTGTGACCACATAACTCAATGAATTTAATGATTTTTACTGAATATCTACCTAGTGTATGTTTTAAACCAGTGCTTAATATGTAAAAAAAATAAAAAAATAAGTGCCACGGCCCTCGTCAGGAGGCAACCACGGGTTGCACCACCCATTGCCGCTGCCAGTGACAGTACCTGCACAACTACTATCACACTGCTACAAGTGTGACATTTCAGACTGTTCGATGCCCCAAAACCTATAAGAATGGCTTGGGCAGCTGTTTTCTATGTATTTAGAATTAATAAACAACTGTGGTTCTGCTCCTTTTAAATGCACAAACAGTGCCGCCATGTGGCAGATGTCATATGTCCCAGTGTTGACAATGAAGTGCCTGTGCCGAGCACTGATAACCACCGGCTCAAATTAAGCACTGTACAAATATTCGGAAATAGTTTAAAAACAAAATTAGTCACCTCTTTGATTTGTTTAACATGTTATAGGGCACCAGCAGTAGCGGTCCGTGGAGGGAGTTCGGTGGGGCAGATAGGCGGGGCGGGGGAGGGGCAGGGTGGGGAAATGTAAACACCGGAATATGGATGAACGGAGGTAAGTACACATTTAAATAAATAAAACAAATTTTGTTGCGCGCGCTGCATCGCATTTTGCGATGCAGCGCGCGCAAAGGAATTCGTTTTATTTATTTAAATGTGTACTTACCTCCGTTCATCCATATTCCGGTGTTTACATTTCCCCACCCTGCCCCTCCCCCGCCCCGCCTCTCTGCCCCACCGAACTCCCTCCACGGACCGCTACTGGGCACCAGGTATGGCATTCATACAGTCCTGAACACAGTGTGGATCATGCTTCACACCACCCGAATATGAGTAGTCAGGTAAACTGGATTCCTGTGCAAACACCTGTGGACACAGGGACCACAATTATGAGTGGTGGGATGTTTATTACAACCAGTAATTACCCAGTGTGATAAAGTCAATACCCTTTGTTGTGTGTCGGGAGGTCGACCAGACAGAATTTAAAGAGTGAAAAAGACCAAGTAAATACTGGGAAATGCAGATATCCTCCTAACCTTTTGGTCCCCTGAAATAAGGGCTCCTTATGTTTCCTGTATATAATGCCTGCTTTGCCATGTGTTACCCCATTAAAAGGGTTCTATTTCCTTTTTAGGACAAGGTACTCTAAAGCAGATTTGTTTTATTTGCAACAGACAACTAAAAAGTGCTGGGATTTGCTACTAACGCAGATTGTGCACAACACAGATGCTAATTAATAATATTGGGTTGATCTTCGTTTCACAAATGTTGAAATGGAAAATGTCTTAGGTCTACCTCCTTATGCATTGTACGATTTAAGTTAGCATTCGCGGCACCATTTTGTATGCAGCTGCCATTTTGTACCATGATCGAAACTAAACTTCTGTGTCATTCTGTTTTCCTCAGCAGAAAGCAGCCTCAATATTTTTTTTCTATTTCTCCAAGGTTGAGCTTGGCTGCACTAATGAATAGACTGTTTTGTCATTACATACCTTTCCCGTTAGATAGGCCTGCTCCCACCCTTAGAGTGGTGGACGTGGGCAGAGTAACCTTGAAACTGAGATAGCTTGTACCTGGTCTCAGGATTGCAGCTCATCCCTCTGTTTCTCCTTTATTCACCAGCTACTAATTGGAAAATTCCAGTCTGGGTGTGTCCTTAGGGGTACTGGAAATGTATATCATGTATCACCATTTTTGCGGGGGTCAGCTCCTCTGCAGCAATCCAAGGAGGCTGGTCGGATTGGACTCCGCTCGAGTGTATGACTAATAAGTCACTTTGGTTTGTATTCGCTACTGTCTGACCGACTCTTAATTTGTTTGGAAGGCTGAGAAGTGGTCGCGAGTGACCCGGGTGACCCTAATCGGGTCACTTCCTTCACAAATGAATTTGTGTTTGTCAATAAAACTGGTTCATAACACAAAAAAGCATTTGCTTCCAGCATAGAAAGCAGAAGTTACATCCTATGGTAATAAGAGGTCTGGACTGGCGAACCAAAAGCAGTCCTGGCAAAAATGCTCAAATCAGCCCCTCTCTCTTCCTCTCCTCGCATAATCTCTCTTTCCATCCATCCGTTCTCTCTCTCCCTCTCCCTCTCTGATAGCTTTCTCTCCACCTTCTCCCTCCCTTTCTATTTCTCATGAAGTCTCAGATTTGTGCTGCAACTAACCTCAACGAACTGGGGAAAGTGACAGAGGCACCAAGAGAGGCCCTGGGCTTTCAAAAGTGTTATCCACTGGGAAATGCCCAGTGGAATAAAAGGCCTATCCAGCCCTGGTATTACATGTTATTGAAAGTGCTATTGCTAAAATGTTGTTTTCCCTTGATTTGAATGCAGTGTGACATGCTTCAATTCTGGAATATTGAACATTCTCAGTTGCCAACTCAGAGAAGTGCTATGGAGTTCGTAGTCATTATTGTTCCACATCTGGGACCTTTTAGAAACCGGTGTGGAGAGTACCACCAAACAGTCAAACCCCAATGAATTTGAATTTGATTGAATCTTTATTGTTCAATTAATTAAAATTGTTACAATATTCTATCAATGAACAAAAGCTTGTTTAAAATCTCACACAATTAGATAGGAATGAAAAGACGTTTAAAACTATTAAAATAGTAAAAGGACTATGACTAGAACTATTGACCTATCTAGCAATAAAGTGCTGTACATGGGACTTGAGGAAAGGTTTTATCATAGTCTCTCTTGCTTGATGGCCGACTGAATGCTGTTATGTCTCAGTTTTCAGTTTCAGTGCGGCCCGGATTGAATTTCCCTAGTCGGGCCGCAATTTGAGGTATTTTAGCGGAGAAGCACAGGTCTGAAACTTCTCTGCAACTTTATAGGCCAAGCAACCTACAGATGGGGAGAACCAAGAGCTGCTCCTCACTAACTAACTTTGGGCAGCAGCACAGCAGATGGAGCCAAGATTCACGGTGGTAGTTGCAGAGTCGGTAAGCCACTGAATTGTCCTGCCGGGCCCAAGTTGAGTTAAAATCCGTGATGGGCAGAGCGAGAAGTCTCATGTAGGTGATTCTTCCCCGAGTCAGGACTGTCAGAGCTTGCTCAAGGTAGGGCTGCGGTTTTTCCATGATGTATGAGGAGTCCAGTGAGGAAAGATTGAATTGGTGATGCAGGCTTTCCAGGTCCCTTTCAAAAGATATTCTCTTGGCCTGAGTATTCACTTTTTTCCTCCAGGCTGTTATTGGAATGACAGGGTTGTGCATATTTTGGACGTCAATGTCCAGTAATCTAGTGGCTGCTGCCAAGTGCACCTGCCATGGGGTACCCTCCTCTTCAAAGAACGTTTTAATTTGCCTTTTTAATGACATTTCAGGGGCTCGCGTGGTCCTGATATAGTATTTTATTAAATCACCTGAGCAAGTAATGTCCGGACTGGTGAGACTCAGCTCCAGCCTTACTCTTGCTCACCTGAACTGTCTAGGGAGAGCTAGGACCTTTTTATAAGCCAAAATTTGATGGTGCGAGAGGAACTTATTGAAGGCACTGGGAAAAACTAAATGGTCATAATTAAGAGGGGGCACTCATTTTGCCTTAATAACTTTCAAAATGGGTTCAGCAGTTGGACTGTGGAATCGCTGGTTACGACTTTTTAAGGAAAAAAAATGATGCCTGCCGCTTTCCTTCTCAGATGTTTCAGGTGGGCTGAAGATTTTGCCCCTTCCGATAGCCAGAAGCCCAAATAGTTGTAGCTTATACTTGTTTTGATTTGCAGGGCCCCAAGTCGCCAGTGTATGGTCTTCGTTCATGGGTACTTCCCGAATATAAGTATCCAGGTCTTCTCCTGATTCACCAGGAGTTTATTCTGTTAATTATATCCGTGCAAAGCTTTTAGGGCCTTCTGTAAGCCGGTTCTCGTGTGGTCCATTATTACGCTGTCGTCCGGATGCTGAAGTATTTGAAGCCGCATATTCCCCAATCTTGGAGGCAGTAGACTTGCCCCCTCCAGCGCTTTTCCCAGGTCAGCTGTGTACAGATTAAAAAGTATAGGGGCAAGTACGCACCCTTGTTTTAGACCGTTATTAGTTGGTACCTTGGCGGTGACTGATGTTTGACTGATTTTAATACGGACCCAGGTCCCCTGATATAGAGAAATTATGGCCTTTAGAAGCTGTTGGGGAAATCCCCAAGAATGCAGTTTTTCCCACAGCTTCCCTCGATCGACACGATCAAAAGCTGCACTATAGTCCACAAAACAGCAGAAAAGTGGTAACTGAGATGGCTGGGTAGTGCGTTTAGACAGATGGCCCAATACTAAGATGTTATCTATGGTGGAGCTTTGGGCCCTAATCCAGTTTGAAAAAAGGGAAGAACGTTATTATCTGTTGCCCAGGCTTCCAGGTCTTTCAAAAGTATTCTGGCATATGCTTTCGCTTCAAGGTTTAATAAAGCAATAAGCCGGTAATTTTCAGGTTTTGTGCTATCCCCTTTTTTATAAATTGGGGAAAGTATTGAGTCTTTCCACGAAGATGGAACAGTAGAAGTGGCGAAGGTATTCTTAAAAAGTGTTGTTACTGTTCTGCCCAGAATCCCTGCGAAGCTTTGAACACAGATGCAGGAACTCCATTGGGTCCTGGAGCGCCGTCTATCATTTTTTTGATCAGGGTAGTTACCTCGGCCACTGTTATTCGTTTTGACGACTTTGTCCTTTATTGGAGATTGTTGATGGGAATAAGTTTGAATGATATTCTGATGGGTTGAGTACAGCTGATTTGCATTTCCAATGAGGTGCACCGTAGCAGGCAGGTGTGCTTAACAGGTATACAAACATCTCAATGAGGTAAGGGAGGTTAGTGGTCTAAGTGAATCTGTGCCTGTCAGGGCTGAGCACTGACAAAGGAAAGTAAGCATTGATAAAGTCTGGGATTCAGAATCTGGTATGTTTCTATGTTTATTGCAAACATGCCACAAAGAGAAACAAAAAGAAAATATGCCACTGCCTAAATATGGTGGCCTTATGCTTGCAATAAAATATTTTGATGGAAATTAAAACTAACAACTCTATATAATTGTAATTGAATAGTAAGGTTGCTTACTAGCACACCCACCATACACAATGTTGTCATGAATTATGCCATTTCAGATGTTGCAGTGATGTTATCAATGATATCATAAATATGCCATGAGTGATGTAACACGTGAGGTACTAAGAAGTGCATGGTGAGGCCACAAGTTATAGTTATTTTAGGGCGCAAGTTACAGTTACTTGAGAAAACTATAACTGGTGAATTTCAGTGGATTTGTTAGTTAAAAAATTGTATGTTTTAACTGACATTTTCACCTAACTATGACATCCCTATATCTTTTGTTTTTTTCAGTGAATTTCTACGTTTACAAATAATGTAAAGTAAGATGTCCATCGAATGAGGGCTGTGGAGTTGGGTACCCAACACCCCGCTGCACACTGTCTTTGAACACCCAACCCCGTGGGCGCCCAACTTCCCCACCGCGCATGGGTGACTGTGTCATTTAACAATGTAAAAGAGGTCATTTAAAGCAAGGCAGACCTATCGACATTGTCAAAGGGCTAGAACAACAAAATATAAAACGTGTGCCTATTCACTATTCACTTCATCAAGGGGTCATCACATCAACATATATGAAGCAGACCTATTGCCTTTGTAAAAACGTCAGCAATAACTATAATTAAATGTATCTTTTATAAATGTACACACTGTAATGGTTAATATTAGTCATTGTCCCGAAATATCTTCAATAAAGCATTTTTGAAAAAATAGTAACATAACTTACAGCCTTTTTTAACATTTGTCAGACCACATAATGCATCCATAGAACTAACCACAAGATGCCCACGAACTCTAGCAGAAGAGCATATTGTTCCAACTCCCAGTGCCTCGCCGAGCTGTTAAAAGGCCATGGAGATCCCATCCCCTGGGGCAGATATATTTTTAATTTGGGGAGGAGGTGTGCAGCACTCCTTCGCAAACCATGAAAAAGCCCCAGGGACTTCACCCCCCTGGGCTAATTTCATTATTTTAGGTAGGGGACTTGGGGGTTTTGAGGAATCTCCATGAAACTTTCCATAAATGGTCTCTTTCTTACTTAGTTTGAGCATGGAATTTTTGGTGTGATCTTTCATTTTTTTTTTTCTTTTCTATTGAAGTTCCAAAGCAGCACAAATAGACAAACACAAAAAACACCCAATAACACTGATATAGAACAGGCATCCAGAACATCTGAAAAAAAAGAAAAAAAAAGAGAAGTTTTCGGCCCAAGTCCAGACCTATGACCTTGATTTGCAATTAAACATAAACATAATCACCCCAATATTATACATGATAAAATAAATTACCCAGCCATATACTCCCTCACCGCCCCCCATATCGATAATCCGAGCTGCCTCTTCATGAATCCCTTCAAAGCATATAAGCTATATTCCAAATTATAGACATTCAAAAACTTAGCCCGCCAAAGCTCAAAAGATGGGGCCTCCTGCTGTAGCCACAAAGATGCAATTGTCAACCCTGCAACGGCGATGGCCATAAACATTAAATACCGGTGCCGATATAGTGGCTGCTGCTCCCCAACCTCCTCCCCTATACCAAGCAACATCATAGATTGAGAGATTTTAACCCCATCTCCAGTTATTTCTGTCAGGAACTTCTCAAAAAGATCTATCAAAGGGTCCAGAACCTCACATGCAAAAAAAACATGGACAATATCAGCACTATCTTTACCACAACAAAAGCACCTCCCATCATACTGCCCTCCCCACTTCATCATTTTTAACGGAGTATGATATAGATTAAATATCATTTTAAAATGTTGGCTGCGAAGATTGGCTGCACACAGAATCCTTCCAGCCAGATCAATAGATTCTTCCAACGAGATTACGGGGTTCCCCAACCAGGTTCTCCGTTTCAAGTTATACTTTTCTAAGTCGGTTGCTCTCCCCTCTAGCAATACTTTATAAATAACCAAAATCTTAGCATGTCGTCTAATAGATTCGACAATTTTAACCTTCTTAATACAAATTAAATGTTTTGCCAAAAAATCCCTAATTTGCAAATACTTAAAGAATTGCGTAGAGGGTAGATGAAATGTATCCACCGCTCAGCAAATGAGTAAACTCGCCCATCATCTTGGTAAAGGTCCCCAAGTTGGGTGATTCCCCCTCCTTCTCCAGCCAATTGCAACCTGATCCCAAAAAATCGAGAAGAGTGCTCCAACAAAGTTAATAGGGGTATAAATGGAAAGTACTGAAACCTCAGCACTCTTTCATACCGTATTCCACACTTTAAACAAGGCATTCAGCACCTTAAATCGTGTTCTTTTAAAATAACTACCATCCACCCGATTAAAAAGATAATGCTTTACCTCTGGCCCTAGAATCATCTGATATATAGAGGGAGCTTTGGCTGGATTACTGACATCTTCACCAGTGAGTAGTAAACAAACGTTGACCAGAAAACATGAGTAATAGTACAAAGCAAAATCCGGTATAGACCATCCTCCCTTTTCTCGAGAGAGAGTCATATATCTGGCTGCTCTGCGAGGTCGCCCCGGGGCCCACATATATCTAGAACAGAGCGATTGTAAATATTGGATTTGTTTCTGGGGCACCTCCATTGGGACAGCCCTAAAAAAAATACAGTACATGGGGTAAGACATTTATTTTCAGCACTTTCGCTCTACCTACTAATGACAGATGGAGATTCTCCCACCTTTCAATTGATCTTTTCACTCCATAAATAATATCCCCCAGTTGACCTCACTAATCTCTTGAACAGAGGTACGAATTGTAATACCCAGGTATATGGCTTCCTTAACACACCTAGCATCCCCTGCCATTTCCTGGCTTGTACATAGTACTTGGGTTTTTGCAGAATTAAGTTTGTACCCCGAGGCTGCCCCGAACGTCTGCGCTAAAGATTCTATTTCAGATATTGCAAGCCTAGGATTAGAGGTGACAATGGCAATATCGTCAGCATAGGCCAATACAGAATAACATTCTTGTACTACAAAGGGTAAAATTGTTCTACTTTGTTCTAACATAAGAATAAAAGGATTGATATATAACGCAAATAAAAGTGGCGAGCAGGGGCATCCCTGCCGTGTGCCTCTAGAGATCTTAATAACCTGAGAATAATGTCCCATTGAGCAGATTTTAGCTGACGGGCGATAATAAAGGGCCTTTAGGGCCCTTATATAGCCTTGTCCAAAGCCCATTTGTTGCAATCCCCGCCAGAGGAAATTCCACGAAACTCGGTCAAACGCCTTTTCGGCATCAAGTAATATCAAACCTAATTCACGGGCCTTAACCTGTGCGATATCAAAAAGGGTTATTATTCTGCGTACATGATCAACCGTCCCTCTCCCAGATATAAAACCATGCTGTTTAAGCGAGACTATAGATGGTATCATTTTTGCCAAACGCGTAGCCAATATTTTCGCATAGATTTTACCATCGGCATTAAGGAGAGAAATTGGGCGGTATGATCCAGGTAACTCCGATGGTTTCCCCTTTTTCTTAAACACACAGATATTAGCCTCAGACCAGGTTCATGGAATCCCTCCTTTTTGCGCCATTTGGTACACTATCAGCATATCATTTTGGTGTGATCTTTCAAGCTGGGCCAATAAAAGAGAGTCCTGAAACCAAAATTCCCATGCATTTTCCATAGACTTATGCTGTTCTACCAAAAATAACACTGAACGAAATTGCACCAGTTTTGGCCAGAAGCTGAATCTTGGTACAGAAACTGTGTTTTTTATTATTTGGTGTAAATCGATCCAGTGTTTTTATAGAAGTTGAGGCTCAAAAATATTTTATATCTGGACAGTTGGATTCAATGGATCTTCGGCCGTGCAAGGTGTGGAGAGTGAAGCTAGGCCCTTTCGTTCAACCCCTCCCAGGCAGCCAACACCACACCTCACTTGGCTTCAGCCATTTGTGGAGGTGGGGTGGCTGCAGGCCAGGTCCTGCACCCTAACGCTGCTGGTTTGCGACTGCCCTAGCCGTGCAAAAGGCATGCGTAGTGGGGGAGTTGGGCACAGGACCTGGCACCCAAACTCCCTTGTGACACACATGACTGAATAGCAAGGGTGACATTTTAAGTAAGGTAGACCTATTCATTTTGTCAGAGGTTCAGAGCACCAACATATAAAACAAGGACCTATTGTCTTTTTGAAGGGTTCACAATATATACAATTCAATTCAATTTAATTCAAACAGGCTTTATTCGACATTTGTCATAAAAGCACAATATTCACATTAAGTATAAAAAGTTTGTACCCAAGATAAAATCTTCACAAATATATAATACGAATGGAAAACATTTTTTTTTCCATAATAAAATATTTAAAAGGATCAACCACTAATCATTTTTCTCCTTATTGCCCAAAGCCAACCAAGAAACTTTGCTACTGATATGTAGACAAGAGGGGTGGTACAAGTACAAATAATTGTAGTTGCTAACGCACCACTCCTAGTGCCAAGTAATTTGCACATGGGTTTCAACCAAACCCTGCGCGGAACAGAATATGCAGGGCACTCAAACAAAATGTGAGCAACTGATTCCAAGGATGCCAAGCAACTAGGACAAGTAGCCATACCACCTTGGAACCATCTTGATGTAAATGCTCTGATGGGCAAACTTCCAATCCTAAGTTGGAAATATAACTTCTATCAAGTGGCTTGGTTATATCGTCCCAGTAAGCTTCAAGGCCAGTTTCATCTTTTTGGTCTAAAAACCTCCCTGTAAGTGAAAGTGGGGCACTTGCCCTGAATATTTGAGATACTACCATCTCCCAATATTTATCCTTAATGGTTTTCTTAGAGGGAAAACTAGCGTTAAGAGGGTCCTCCCATAATCCTTCCATTCCCAGTTCACCAAGAATACCCCTGATGCCAATTAGCCATTTAATTTTATGGAAAGTATCATGTTTTATAATATCCATAATACCTGTGGCATATGTTCTTAGTTCAGGGGTTAGCCACAGGAGCCTCCAATATAACACTGGGCGCAATTTTGCAATATAATTAATAGGCTTAATTCCTAGATCATAAAAAAGGGGGCATGTAGGGGTACTCTGGGGTAGATTAATGAGATTACGTAAGAACTTTTTCTCCGATGCAGACATTTTTGTTAAGTTCTCAAAGCCCCAGATCTCGGCACCGTAAAGGGCAGAACTAACCACCTTCGCATCATAGACTCGAAGAACTGGAGCAATTGGCTTGGTATATGATTTCGCAAACTCAGAACATAGGGCGCCAGTCAGTTGGCGATGTTTAAGTGTTGCCAACTCTATCTGTTGGTTCCAGCATAAGTCATACTGGACATTTATACCCAGATAGTTAAAAGCCCTCACTTGATCAAGCGGTAAGTTGTTCAGAAAGAGTTTGCCCTTGAAGGATTTGTGTGGATTAAACGGCATGAATTTTGATTTTAGCACATTTACCTCAAGGCCTCGAGCGGTGCAAAATTCTTCGAAGATACCTAATGCTCTCTGTAACCCACTTGGGGTCTTGGAAACAATTAGGGTGTCATCTGCAAACATTAAAATGGGTACTTTAACATCAGCTAAAATTGGGGCATCTACATTAGCTTCGATCAGTAAATTTGCTATGTCATTAATGTACAATGAGAACAGGGTGGGAGCTAGGACACATCCCTGGCGTACCCCTCTCTCTACTGGAAATTGGCTGGTAACATTTCCGGGAGAGCCCCACCTTATTTGGGCATAGTTATGCTCATGAAGTGTCATGACCAAGGTTAGAAGGGCACACGGCATTCCCAGGTCGTGCAAAACCAGCCACAGGGAAGTGCGAGGAACAAGGTCAAAAGCTGCCCTTAAATCAATAAAGGCAGCATAGAGGCTCCCCTTTTCCAGTTGTACTGTCTTCCAATATAACATAGAGAAATGTAAGACTTGATCGATGGTGCTATTGCAAGCCCTAAATCCTGCTTGAAGATGTGATAAAATTTTCTGTTCTCGCTCCCAATTCTGGATTTTGTTTAAAATCATTCTACCTAAAATCTTTTGCATGGAATCAATTAGACTAATCGGGTGGTAGTTGCCGGGGAGCGTTTTATCCCCCTTCTTGTGAACTGGAATAATTTCCGCACCATTCCACGAGGCCGGAATGGGCGCTCCTTTTGCCACTGCATTTGCTAGGAGCAAAATATATCTGCCCCAAGTCTTTTTATCATGCAAAAAGGTGTCCGCTGGGACACCATCGATACCCGGTGCCCTGCCTGCAACCACAGATTCCAAAGCCAGGTTTACATCCCCTATGGTAAAAGCCTCTTCTGTAAAGGATGAATGAGTGGGTTTGTCCCTTGTACATGCTACCAGACTTTTTGCATACTGGGGCTTAAAGTAATCCACCCAGTCATCCTGCGCAACCCAATTATGGGCTTTTTCTGGTTTACCACCACATCCCCACTTAATTATGCCCCAAAAACATTTAGTGTCCTTAGGGGCACTAGCTTCTTTAAGCTCTTGCCACCTTTGTTCATCCCATTCACGGTTTGCTTTATACGTTGATTTTTTGTAGTCAGCCCTTGCACTACGGACAGCGTTGCTAGTTCCTGATCTTATAGCCTCTCCTAGAGCAATACGGGCTTGCCTACATTCCTTGTTGTACCAGTGTGGTGAGTTATCAGGCTGGTTCTTTCTTAGCTTTACTGGTCTGACAAAGAGGTTTTTTAATTGAAGAAAGAATGTTTCGTGGACCTTGGTGAAAGACTCTAGGTCTATACTACTACTAGGGATGATACTCATCTCATGAATCGCATGAGCTAGCTTACTGGAAATAAGATCTACTTTCCCCTGGTTATCTACCATTTGTACCCACTTTAAGTGGCGCATGTCATTTGTGGGAACCACATTTGAAGAAGAGGATTTATTGTACATACTTTCAGAAATGGTCGATACCCAACAGGACATGGACATGCATAGAGTGTTATGATCACTCTCCAACCGGTCAATGACCGACATATCCTCTAGATGCACCCATAAACTTAGGCCCACCAAGATGTAATCTATTCTACTTTGACCTCGACTGCACTTGTAGGTATTGGCCCCCAGCCTATCATGTGCGGTCCTACCGTTAGCTGCCCTGAGACCCTTATTTAAGCAGATTGAATTAATCTGGATGGCCACTTCAATCCATCTTTTAATTGGCGTTAATTCCAATTTTGGAATACCCCATTGAGCATCTTCTTCCATGATGAAGTTTGAATCATAACTTAACAAGGGTTCAAATGTTGCATTGAAATCACCAGCAACAATTATGTACGATTGCGCAGAATGTCTACTCATAAGGTCTTCAAGGGCGGTTATTGTCTCTGATTTCCCACCCCCTGTGCTCCTAGCATATACATTATAGATATCTACAGGTTTAGACTGTCCTTGTTTGAGACTGACAATCTGAATATCCCTATGATTGGATGGAAGTTGCTTCACGCTAACATCCAGATTCTGCTTTATCCAAATTGTCAGGCCCCTTGATGGGCGACCTTTTAATCCTCTCACTGCTGGGATATTAAAATTTAAATACCCAAAAAGGAATTGGGGATCAAGGAGCCATGTTTCCTGGAATATGCAGATACTATATAGATTGATAAAGGTGATCCATTCCGGGATCAAAATTTTGGAGTTTAATCCTGCAATATTCCTGGATAAAATGGAGCCTGGATTCACTAAAGTATCAGGGGGATTAAGAGGCTTGATCTTGTTAAGATCGTTTGGGTGGTTTTTTTGCCCAAAATAAGGTAAACCTTCCAATATGCCTAGGATTGATGGAATACTCGTGGTACCTGAATCAGGATTACCCTGCGGAGGATTAAATAGGTCGCCTGGCCCCCGTAGTCAGTCATTAAGTTTGAGCCCTGAACTATCTTTGCCTTTTTCGGCTGTCCATCTTATCTTACTGTAGTGCCAATGTAGGGGGAGAGTGGACCTAAGTTGGATTGCCGAATGGTCTGGGGAACAACTTCTGAACTCCAGGGAGACTAGATTTTCTGCCATGGTTACCTGTTTAAAAATCAGTTCAATACAATCAGTCGGCTCCCCATAATGGGTAAGCCTACGCGCCCTGGTAATATCATCTCTGATCACAGAGCAACAGCCCCTGGTATGCCTGATCCAGTGGATAGCCTTGTTTGTTAAGGAATCTATTGTTTCTACATTTTTTCCACCACCCAACCTGGGAACATTCACCATATAGACTTTAGATACTCTAGGCATCTTAGAAGTGCTTGGGTAATCTCCTGTAGAATCGATGACTGTTATGTTAGTATCTTGATTAGATAAGAGGGGAAGATTACTATTGTTGTACATGTCATTCGCTTGTTGTCGACCGCTCCTTTTCTTAGGCAATACATTTCTAGGTCCATTAAGTTTATGATTTACACTGTGACCATTCTCCACCCCCTTTTTCCGTTTAACTACTTCATTATACCGAACGATAGTTTCAGGCTGTCCATAAGTGTCGCTAGAGCCATCCATAAGGGAGTGCACTAGCTCTTTGGACGGGGCTTTAGGTAAGCCACTTAGTTGCTTGTTAGCTAAGCAGGATGGACAGTGACCTTTTCCTAGTAGGCTACTACTCACTATAGCAGTGAGATTGTCGATCTTGGTTTTCATACATTCAACTGCCTCACGTAATAATTGGATCGTGGAGGTCAGATCAATCCGACCATCTACATTTGGTGCGTGAGGATCAAGAACATCGCAAGATGTAAACACTTTAGCAACCAGAGGGGAGTCAGACTTGCATGAACCAGCTAAATGTAGGTCGCAACCTGCCACACAATCATCACTTACTGAATTTGCTAGGGCTGAAAATCTGCTTCTGCATGTTATATTGGGATTGGAGTTGACCACAAGGGGGGAAAAAGAACTTGCCTCCATGTTGGTATTCGGAGTTACAACCCCCTCCACAGTGTCAATTCGATCTTGGCCTTTGATAGAAAGATCATTTTTACTCCTGGATACAAACATTTCAGGGACCACAGGGCTCTGCTTTTTACCAGTCCTATGTACTATAACTGGATTTTTAGACCCTTTTTCTACTAATTTATTTGAAACCGGGTTATCTATAAGTAGGTCGCCACATTCCTCAATAAGCTCATCTATGCGATTCATAACAAAATTATTCCCTGTACGTGTGACAACCTTCCTAGATTTTCTAGCTTTTTTAACCTTGGCCAACGCACTAGCATTCTCATCCCCACCCTCAGTGGTCTTCCTTTTTCCCATGATGTATAAGTCTATTTCATACAATAACTGGCCTTTTCTGATCTAGCGGGAACAATGTCACAGTTACAGTACCTTTTTCAAGCATGCAGTAAAGGGGGGGGGGGGCCCAGCCCTTGGCCCAGGCACCGCCCGCGAGTCCCACGCTGCGGTGGTTGTCGGCGCTTTTGAAGCGCGAAGGCAGCAGTAGCACCTTCCTCCAGGGAGCAAGGAATTCTGGGTCAGGTAGTCCCCCAGCAACAGCACCAGAGTTTCAGCGCGTCCCGCGCTGCGGTGGTTGTCGGCGCTTTTGAAGCGCGAAGGCAGCAGTAGCACCTCCCTCCAGGGAGCAAAGAATTCTGGGTCAGGTAGTCCCCCAGCAACAGCACCGAAGTTTCAGCACGTCCCGCGCTGCGGTGGTTGTCGGCGCTTTTGAAGCGCGAAGGCAGCAGTAGCACCTCCCTCCAGGGAGCAAGGAATTCTGGGTCAGGTAGTCCCCCAGCAACAGCACCAGAGTTTCAGCGCGTCCATACATATACATATACAAAAATAATGTTTATTTCATTAATTCACACGGGTCAATGTTCAATAAAAGTGATTGTCATGAAGACATAATAAAGATTTAATAAAAGAATACCATAAACATGCCTTGGAGTCTTTTCTAAACATTTTGAAAGCTACAAAGTGCAGCAATAGAACCGACAAAAAGGGGCCTCTACACTCTAGCTGAAAAGCATAATGCTCCAGCTAGGAGTGCTTAAAAAAATATGGTATGTTCTGCTGGAGACATGAATGAAATGATCCAACATACTTTTTTATGTTACTGGGGCTGCTTACTCCCTGCAGCCCCCCACAACATTGACAAAATCATTGGTGAAATCCCTTCCCCTATTAGGGACACCACCAGGCTAAAAACATGTTAAAAAGGCCTTACAGGGCATTATGGGGCACTCCTCACAAGGAGCAGTAAATGATAAATGAGCGGCTCCTGCCCCTTATTTAGTATTCTTTTATATTTTGGTTGTCCTGGTGCCCACCTGGGACACCCAGATCCGGAGGAGCACCAGAGTCCTCACAGCCCTCGCCGGCTCCTGTGCCAGCAATCTCAAATATTTAAAAAATAACCTCATCCATGCGAAAGATGTAGAAACCTTACAAAAATTAAAGCCCTTAAACTATGAGCATGGTAAAATACTAAGTAATAGAGCTGATCTGTGTGTCACTAACACCAATGCAAAGTAAATCCTTTAAAAAAAATTGTCTGGCAAGACACTTGACACTTATCTCAAAGCCAAAGGCACATTTCTGTATTCACAGATCAATATGAAAATACCCAAACAGATATCAGAAATAGCATAGACTGCTGCCAAGAATTCTACTTGAATCTTTAAAATTCTGAACACATATCCCTCTGAGGAAGATTGCCAGAATTATGTTAATACCTTGTAACTACCTGCCTTAAATAACAGAACAAATGTGCAGCTTAGTAAACGAATCAAAAGGATCTACTTGCTATTATGTAGTAAAGTAAGCGGCTCAGAAGGGTTTCTTACGAGCGTCTATAAAAATGGTCTAAAAATGTTATTGTAACATATAGAAAAGCTATTTGAACACTTTAGCGATTCTGGGAAGATTGGTGGAATGGTGGCATGGCCTCTGAGGCCACCATAGTAATGATCCACAAAGATTCCCTGGAAACCAAGAATTCAAGGCCCAAATCCCTACTTAATGAAGAATATACAATTAATGCTAACATACCTACCTCAAGACGGGAGAAGATCCTCCCAACATTAATACACCCTACGCAGACATGGTTTGTGAAAGGCCTACTTCATTCTAATAATATAGAATTATTTATCCATGTATTAGAAACAACCAAATTACTAGCATCTCCTACAATGGCCATGGTGCTGGACCTAGAGCAAGCTTTCAGCAAGGTTTTATGGACCTTACCGCCTTCAGTACTATGCAAATGAATTTAGGACCCTTGTTCAAGCATATGGTTTTTGCCCTTTGTGCTAAATACTCAGCTCATATCAGAGTCAGCAAACACTTGCCATGAAGGTTTACTCTTTCACAAGGCACTAGGCAAGGTTGCCCACTATCGCTCTTGTTATTTCTATTGGTTAAAGAATCTATTTAAATCACCATCTGCTTGATTTTGAACATTAAAGGGATTTTGTTTCCCTCTGGTATTTAAAAAGGTATTTAAAAAATGACAACCTATGTAGAAGTTCTTTCAATTTTCACTGAAGATATGGAATTAGCCATTGCAGAAGTCCCCATAACAAGTAACTCTCATGTGAACGTATCAGGCTACTCCTTGAACCTTTAGAAAACTGAAGTCTTCTCTCTAAACAACTGATGTTTCCAAAAAGTTATAGAGAATACTCACAGGACATGGTAATCCAAGCACTTTAAATATCTTGGCTTATGGCTCAAAGCAGCTTAGTGGCCTCCAGACAACATGTTGGGAATACGCTATATTAAAACATCAAGAATTTAACAGACACATGGTCTCCCAAATGTATAATGTGGTGGGATATATTAGAATGCACTAAAGTGATGATGCTATCCAGATTCACTTTATCATCAGTATGTTTCCTTTGTAGCCTACAATCATTTTTACAAAACATTGGATAAGCTTGTCTCATATTTTACCTGAAAAATTAAAAAAGTCAGAATATCACTGGTAAACCTACTACTAAACAAGGTGACATCAGATTATCTAACTTTTCCATTACTAAATTACTTTATAACCAAACAAAATGCATGGTGGATGCAGGCTGACAAGGTAGATCTACCTCCATGGGTACAGATTGAGCCTGACTTTATACAACCCTGCACACCTCTTTCCATCTCGTTGATGAGGAATGTACATTTTGTTAACGTATGCAACATTATCAGAGATTCCATTTCAGCCTTAATAAAAGGGAAATGATTCCATAATAAATTAAAGACTCTGACCTAGCTTTGGTTTGGGCCAACCCACAGATTAAAATAGATGAGACCAATGTTCCCTCAAATTTTTGTGCGATAGTGAATGTTTACTTTCAACTGCACATAAGGCCATGTGTGTCAAAGACAACTCACTAAGCAAGTGAGCTACCAGAAACAGTGGTATTTGCCAGAAGTGAGATCACTCAAAATGGGGAAACAACCTTTACAACGCAACTATTACATCGCATTACACTTACAACGCAGGCATTACAACGGAACATCCTTTACAACGCATGACACTACAACGCATACCTTTACAACACATACCATTACAACACAGACACTACATCGCATGTCACTACAACGCAGGCATTACAACGCATACCATTACAATGCATACCATTGGAGTTAGAATAGTAATTTTTAACCCCTACACTATCCAACACTTACCCTACTGTTGCAACCCCTGGAGTTAGAATAGTAATTTTTACCCCTATACTATCCAACACTTACCCTACTGTTGCACCCCCTGGAGTTAGAATAGTAATTTTTACCTCTATACTATCCAACACTTACCCTACTGTTGCACCCCCTGGAGTTAGAATAGTAATTTTTACCCCTATACTATCCAACACTTACCCTACTGTTGCACCCCCTGGAGTTAGAATAGTAATTTTTACCCCTATACTATCCAACACTTACCCTACTGTTGCACCCCCTGGAGTTAGAATAGTAATTTTTACCCCTATACTATCCAACACTTACCCTACTGTTGCACCCCCTGGAGTAAGAATAGTAATTTTTACCCCTATACTATCCAACACTTACCCTACTGTTGCACCCCCTGGAGTTAGAATAGTAATTTTTACCCCTATACTATCCAATACTTACCTTAAATGCAATGTAACAGTATGCGTTGTAATGGTATGCGTTGTAAAGGTAGTATGCGATGTAATGGAATGCGTTGTAAAGGTAGTTTTTTAAAATGCGTTGTAGTGTCATGCGATGTAATGGAATGCGTTGTAGTGGATGTTGCGATGAAAAAATTGCGTTGTAAGTGCATGCGTTGTAAAAGTATGCATTGTAACGTCATACATCCCTCAAAATGTAACCCAAGATGACACCCCAGAGCTGACCCCTTGTCTGACCCTTAGTCCTTCAGCTGCCATCTATTGATGAGTCAATGGAGGACTGCAGGAATAGGGGTGTGCACTATGGAAGGTTAACAGATCAGTTAGTAAATTTTGTATTGTAATGACATTTATTTAGGACTTACTAGCTCTAACAAGGTGTTGAAGTGTTTTATGCCAAGCAGCACTTTGCTCGGGAACCAAGGTAAGTGCTTAATTTACTGGTTATTTTTGTAAAGGGTTCGGTCTAGTTCTCTCAAGGAGAGCATTCCATGGCTCCATGCCCACTCCAGTGTCAGGTAGGCATGATTTTTAGTGGGGGCGGGTATATGAGTTTATGCAGATGGCTGTGGGATTATTAGATGTGCTAGAGCAGATTCGATATTGCTAGATTTCACACCAAGAAGGACAGGTTGCAAACTTTGAGATAAGGTGTGGGCAATTTTCACAACTACAATAATAGAAATTGAGAGAGGTGACAATCAGAAGTTTTTAAGTCAAGGTTAACATTTTCAGGAAGGGTTTGAGGCAAATAGAGTAGACATTTGACACAACATGCACTCCGAGGATACCAAACTGTAAAAAGAAACATCATTATTTGCATGTGAGATGGTTCTGCATTAGGCACCTTTAATAAACCCTAGGAATCATGTGGACAGTTAGTCAGTAAGCAAGATGCAATACCCTTGTGATCAAAGCAACATGAGAAAATATACAGGTCATATTATGCAAACATCAAAAGGAGATTCTGAAAATATGGGAGCCATGTCTTCTGAGGGTTAGCCTTAAAATTTGTTTCACAAACGGTTTGCCTAAGTATGAAAGGAAAGCATCTGTATGTGCCTGGTTTAGCATGCCATAGGATAGAGGTGGGAATAGCTTACCCAACAGTGGAAGTTCATTGCCTGTGATGGAGCGGAAATGTCATTTTATTTGTAGGGGTGCATTAGAATCACGTGTAGAACGCATCCGCATATAATCTTGTAATTTATATTAACATGACGTGTTAGAATTGTGAACCGTAGTAACAAAAATATGTGACGTGTTTAATTTATGGATAAGTGTCATGGAGAATTAGTGTAGGAAATAAATGTACCTAGTAGAAAACGTTAACATGCAAAACTTGTGCTGTGAAGCTGACACTACTGCTTATTAAATGTGTTTGACAATTGAGATTTCCTATTAGAAGGGAAATGTATTAATTGAAATGCTATAAGGATTATGCTAAATGTATTGCTGAAAGTGATATGTTCATATGTTAGCAGAAATCACATGTCTGAAATGCAAGTCCCTGAAAACTCTTGCTTTAGAATTAGCAGTTGAATTTCATGTGCACTGCAGAATCTGCTTTTCTCACTTTTCCATTGTAGGTGGAGAAGCATTCTTTAGGAAAAGTAATGTCTTTGTTTTAGTAGCTAGGCAAGGAGAGCAAACGTTACAATTACATGGTTTGAAGGTGATAAAGAAAGAGACATTTTCACATGGGAGAAGGCATGGGAGCCAAGGACAAACTGTTGCGAAGGTACGTTGGACAACACCGTGGAAAAATACATCTGGAACTGCACCCAGAGCGGATGGCGTGATGTGAGGTGCATTGTGGGAATATCACCAGACGATAACTGTTGTTGGAATTAGAGAAAGTGCCCGCTTTTTTCTTGCCTTCAGAGAGAGAACATTTCGGAATGAGCTCTTTGTAATGATAGTGGCTTTATACTACTTGACATATTGATGGTGGAGAGACTTCTTAGGAAGACTCCACACACTGACACCTTTCTCACTCTCCATTGAAAATGCTTATGTAGGGATGACACCTTAGAGCTAGAGTAGGGATTTATTTAATGCTTTTGACTCACCAACTCTCGATGCAGGGGAACTTGGACTCATGCTTCCTTATTTTCTGGATCCTACTTCTTAAATTGATAGTTCTGTTCATGCTGCACCATCTAAATTGGATGCATAGATTTGGCATCAGGCTAATTCAGTGGTTCCCAAACTTTTTCAACCAGCAGCTCCCTTGACCCACTGGCCATTGCCCGTGGCTACCCACTGTTACTTTTTCGGGAGGGTGGGGTGGATGAAAGCCCGACCTCGGGAGTACTTGCATTTTTCTCCCTAAAAAATTGGGATGAAGCTGATGAAGGTATAATAATCATATGAGCAGGCTGTTTTATATTACTAAAATATTCGTAATTAGACTTCTTAGCTTATGCCTTTTTTAGAATACCCTCTCAAAGTTTTTTATCCCATTTACAGTTCTAGACAGCACCCCTATGCATGTAGGCCCCATTGTCAAAGTGTTTCTGCGCTTGAAGAATATTTGCATGCACTTCCATTTCTACCCTTGTCATACATGCCAACGGACCTGTCTTAGCAGGGTTACTCGCGTTTTTTTTAAACCACATACAGCTTTTTTGCTGTCTCCTCCCTAAAATTGCCTCCAATCAATGCAAGTAAATAAATTCCTCTAATTTAAAAGAACATTTTTTAAACGTCCCTCTTTCTTGTTTCCAAATGTTGGCATTATGCCATATATTGCGTTTTACTTCCCTGTGCTCAAGGAGAGAGCAGGCCTGTCTGGAAATGTGTGTGTACTGAAAGAAATGTGTACTGGAAGTACCTATGATTCAAGTACAATACTTAATAATACTTAGGGGCCGATTATGATGTCGTACAGATAGGCTTCGAAGGGGATTTGGATTCTCCGACTCCAATTTGGAACCTGTGTTTCCAACTGAATTGGATACATTTTCGACTGACTGATTACGATGCAGGGAAACTGTTCGGGCTGTCCGATTCGGTTCCGAACGGCATTTGAACAGCCAGAGTCGGTCGGAGCCACATTGTACAGCTCTATGGACACGGTTTCTGACCGAGTGATTAGGATGGCCAATTCTGACAGCCGTTCCGAATCGGTTTGCCTGCATGAAACGGCTGCCGCAATCTGACTTTAGGAACTCGTAGCAGGTCCAACTTCTTCAGTAGGCCTCAAGTTGGGGCCCGTAGGGGTACCCATGGGTATCCTCTTTGCAACATACACAGTGTGGCAGTCATCATGAGGTGCCCGCCACAGGGTGCAAGGTTTTCCCTAAGCACCCCTTTTTTCAAACAGAGCCTGTGTTCTCATTCGAGAACACATGCTCCTGTTGAAGTCAATGTGAGTCCAACCGAACGATGCTGAGAAGCATCGTAATCAGTCGGTCAGACTCGCAGAACCCAATTCGGTCGGAAACCATTCCAAAACCGATTCGGTCAGAAGAGTTTCCGACTGACATCGTAATCGGCCCCATCGTGTGTAAACAGGACAACTATACTTTCCTGATAACTTGGGTTGGTGTAAAATGCATTTGGAAAAATACAAAAATATTAATAAGTCTAACAAAATAAATCAGGCATCAGTGTAGGACAATGGAGATCCAGTGAAATCTGGAGGTCATCTCCCTCGAAATGCCATCAATTAAGCACTACTTTACAGCTTTAGGCATGTCAGTTACAAATCATCGACATCATGAGTTTAAGTCTAAATAATTCAACTGAAGCCAACAGACACTTCAACATTAAATGCATTAAAGTGCTTGGTGCGCGGCTCCCTGATTAGGTTTGATGGCTCCCCAGGGAGCCACGGCGCACAGTTTGGGAACTACTAGAAGCTTCTCTTTGATCCATCAACAACTTTGGGGATTACGACCTTCCTAAGTGAGTGGAAGAACTCCAGTAAGGTCTCCAACTATACCCATGCGCTTGTATCTGTTTTATAAGAAGAGTTGAAGAGTTGAAAAATCAATATAGCCTATACCAGTTGTTAAAGGCCCAGATCCTGAGTTATAGGCTCAAGTCACTGATGAGGGCTTATAACAAGACAGAGGGCCTTTAACAACTGGGATTGCTTGAGGCAGAAAGGCTACACGAAATATGGAGAAACAGAAAGACAAACATTGGAACACTGGAGCAGAAGGCATCCACCAACCATTATTAGCTCTGCGCCACTTCATTGTCTTCTGTTGAACGCCCAACATTGCAATGTTCTATTTTTTGTAAGAATGTTAGGCTTACTGTGAGGAAATGGGGTATGTTATATGGTGTGGTTGTATGAGCTCACCATGTAATACACTTGCACATCACTCACCAGCAAAGGGCACTCTGGCCCCCATTGACTACGCAGTCTGTAGGCTGAGAAAGGTTTAGAGTGGTCTTATGAGCAGGATTACTTAACCAACAGAGCGTTCCCTACTTTGGACCTGTGGTTGAGCAAAACCAAGTCTGCTATTTCTTCCTGTTTAATAGGAAAAGTTCCAGTGCCTGACATGATACCTAATGATCTCTTTCTAGCTAATGTGGAAGTATGGGGAGGCTACATCAACTTATTGTCTAATGCAAATTGTAGCAGGCAAGGAGATCCCCAAATCCTGGAAAGTGGCAGAGATTATCCCCATATTTACAAAAGGGGATCATAGTGACCCAGGCAACTACAGGTCTATCAGCCTGTTAGATTCTCTCCAGAAAGTCCTTGTTCATCTTATAGAGTGGATCGAACATCAGAAAGTATTATCAGACCTCCAGGCGGGTTTCAAAATTAAAGTTAGTACAGTTGACCAGGTCTTCCAGTTTATTAGCAGGTACTGGAAGACAGTTCTTATCAACGTGGGCAAACTGTATGTTGCCTTTGACAATTCACTTGTTGCCTTTGACTGGGTCCCCAGAGTTAAGCTCTGGAAGGTCCAAGCGAAGATGGGCATCCCAGATAGTCTCTTGGATATCTGAATACGGATCCATGCACAAGGTTTTGTGCAGGTAAGGTGGGGTTAACTCAGCTAATTGACTGAGCCTTCAGTATAAATCGAGGGGTCAGGCAAGGGTGCATTTTGGCTCCCATTCTTTTTTGCTTACACATAAATGGGGAGGCAGTTTCTAAATAAGGACGGCTGTGACTCCCCTAAGGTGGGAGATAGGAGGGTTCCAGCACTCCTCTTTGCAGACAATACCCTGTTACTTTCCAAGTCTTCACAGGGGTCTTCAGCAGCTTCTAGACCAACTTAACATGTTTTGTTCTGAGAGGGGGTTGGAACTAAATAGCTCCAAGACAAAGTTTGTGGTCTTTGGTTCAGTCAGACAAAGAGGTAGAACAAGGAAAATGAGAGTGGGCAGCAACACATTTGACCAGTACAACATTTCAATTATTTGGGTATGAGACTCATGCAAAACTTAAATTGGGGAAGCAGCTATAGAAATCACTTGGAACACTAACACACTACTTAACCTCCATATTAAACATCCACAGGAGAACTTTCTCTAGGAATATGGCACCGGCACTAGAAATCTACAGTATGAAAGCTCTAGGTGCAACGTTATATGGAATGGAACTCTGGGGTTTTGCTAACATACACTCACACATTTTCGTATTTCCGTAGAGGATAGGTTCCTTAGGTCATTGTCGGGCCTATCGGCAAGTACCCTGTTTATCCCTCTCTGTTTTGACTTGGCCCACTGGCGTATCCCCCAGAAAATTGAGTGTAGAATGCTTATTAATTGGAACTGATTTTGGACTACAGCATAGTTATTCTCTTATCGAGTGGGGCAATAAAATCTGATGTCCGCAAGTTGAGTGTTCATAATTCCCTGGCTGCATTCTAAATGCTTGTTTTGGGAAAAATTGGGGCTCCAAAGCTTTTGGGCTTCTCCCGAAAAAATATGTACAGTGTCTAAGGCCAGACTAAAACCAACTGTACTGGGATTTTGTTACCAGCTCAATCTCTCTAGTAGAGTGTCTCTGGTAAGGGACTTCCTTGATGTTAAACCACTGTCCTGGTATGAACCAACTATAGATGAAATCACGCCTCCGTTAGCACGTGAACTGTATATCCAGTTTAGGCATAAGACTCTTCCGACCAAATCATTTTGCAATAAATGGTGTAGATATGTTATTGGGGATAACCTGTGTCCAGTCTGTGGAGAGGCTACGGGATAATTAGCGCACATATTGGTCTTTTGCCCTGAGTACTCCCCTCAACGGGTTAAGTTCTTAGTCCCCTTGTGTATGAATTTAGGCACTGGTCATTATTTGGAAGCATTCAGAATCCTCTATACAGACCTAAGTAGATTGAAGATCTTCTCAATTTCCAGATTCCTATTGTCTGTATGGCCGAGCCGCACAAAGCTTATCAAAACAGCCGAGGATGGAGTACAGTGCTGGTAAACCTCAGAATAGTGTGTGGCTATATGATGCAAGCTATATCGTGTTTGGCCCAGTTTGAATTGCAAATCCGCACATCATGCAATCTAGCACTTTAACTTGAATCGGTCATTGCTGGTAGAGAAATAGGACCTACCCTTATTTGTTTTTTAATGTTTTTAGCTTTCAAATATTTTTAGCTAAGGTTTGTCCTACTCTTTTTATTGTTCTGTACGTGCTGACTAGTCGCATGATACAAAATGTTTATTCAACCTATTTGTATGCCTCTGTGAGGAAGATTTTATTTTTGTACATAATAATACACTTACCAAGCCCTCTAGGGCCACTAAGTTTTGTTTGTTAAACTCTCTAGCTCATCCCTGGGTAGCTGTTGCTTTAGGCAACAACGGTGCTGTTGTGGGTCCTGCGGCACCCACAGTAATGTAGTAGCAGGCTCCTGCACCTACGATGGTGAACTGGCAGGTGCCGCTGAGTCCTTGGGGGATTTTTTGACAAATACCATAGGTCTGATTTATATATGTTAATAGGCTGTCTCCTTAAAAGTCAATAGGCCCACTTTTTATATTTTGGTGTTCTGAGCCTTTGACAAAATCAGGTCTGCCTAATTCAAAATGACACCCTATATATTGTAACATCACATAGTCGGCCGTGAGGGGCAATGGGATTATGGACCCCTGGGTCTGGCCTTCAGCCAGGTACTACAACCAAACCCAGACTGTGGATGGCCAAATGCAGTGCACAGCGGGTGGTAGGAGGCCCAGGGGGGGGTTGGTGCAGCCTGCTCCCAACCCCACGCCGTCCGAGGGCCGCGCCCGAAGATGGACATCTCACTTTACATTTAAAAAAAACATTGAAATTCACTGAAAATGCCAAAGGTTAAAGTGACGCAGCCATGGCCGCTGCAGGTAAGAACGGTGGGGCCTGCTTGGGAGGGATTTCCAGAGACGACCACAAGGGAAAATTAAATAAATCCACCGCCCCACCGCTCTTACCTACAGCAGCTGCGGCTGAAGTGACGTTGTAATTAACAATTGTGCTATGTTACTTCACATTTTAAAAAAACTACTTAGAAATTCACTGAAAAAACAAAGGTTAAAGGGGCATTGCAGTTAGGTGAAACTGTTGCCATTCACTGCTAATTATCTCACATTACATCACTCATAACATGTTCTATGACATCATTGATAGCGTCACTGCAACATCTGAAATTACATCATTGATAACAATATCGTGCATTGGGGTGGGGGGGTGACCTACAGTTACTTTAGTCCATACATTATAGTTATTTGTGATATCTATAAGTGGTGAATTTGAGTACTTTTGCTCCTTTAAAAGGGTGTGTGTTAACCGTCATTTTCTACTAACTATTCCGCCTTTTCAAGTTTTTTTTTCTTCATTAAATTGTAATTAAAATTACAGACTGCCCTACACTGATTTTCCCGCCCTTTACTAAAAAATGTCCGTGCTTTGGAGAACAATTCCTCCCCCCTGTACTCGAGTGCTGGCCAGAGAGCTTTCGGCATGTTTCAGGGAGAAAATACATATACATTTAATCTCTGGCATGTCCGTCGCTAGCTTCTTTGCCCCCTTCAAGTTTCCTTTGCCGTGATTCATGTTGGTGATAGCTTTTAATCCATAGGGGCACTCCTAGCTCCGACAGGTACGATAGTACATTGTGTTTCTCAAAGCCGCAGTGAGCTACGCGAATTCTGAAATAGCTAATCTGATGCCACACTGCCCTCTTGCGGAAAAGGTTTGAAATAGTGAGCATTTCTGTTGCCAGCATCATCAAATCAATGATAGAAGCAATACATGATTTATTAAAGTACACAATTGAAGGAGGCATAAAAAGGTACGTTTCTGGATAAAAATAATTCGTGTAATTCATGTAATAGGTTAATACAGTGACAGAATGCACTCCAAAACGTGTATTTTATGCTTCTTCTGTTTAAAAAACCCCATTAAATCAGCAATGATTGATGTGGATTAGGTAATTGGTCAGTGAATCAGTGATGGACACGTCCTATTTTGTTGCATGGAGCTCTGCCCCTATATTGTATTCTGAAAGTAGAATATGGAGGACAGGGAATTCTGTAAACGCAGTGGCAGGTAGAGTGACGATGGATATAGGAAGACACAGAAAACTGGCAGAGAAAGGCCTACAGTGGTGTAAGGAGACACATGGTACGCAACAGAAAGGGACAGACAACGAAGAGTCAGGTATTTAAGTCAATCAGATGTGTGACTTAGAGCAGTCAATCCAACACACACAAATCAATTTAAGCCCAATGTGTCTCAATTTTACCTTAGATCAAACATTTCTTCCAATTCAGTGGAACTCAATGGCCAAATGAATGCATCTATCTCATTTTAAAATCTGTCGCTTTCCTGTTTTCGAATGTTGGTATGTATGAGAGAGACACGAAAGCGCCAGGGATCCACTCACTCTAGATCAAGAGACTGGTATACTGGCCAAGGAACCGCTGACAGTGACAAGAAATACGCAATAATACGCTGAGCACAAGGGAGGCCATCGACGTCAGTTAGGAATACCCAAGGGTAAGCGTGGAGAAGTGGTCCATACCATGATGCAATCAGGGGGGCGGTAAAAAAGATGAGTGAATTATCCATCGTTGAGTCTGGTTTAATCAGGTGTGCAGTAACTTACGCACAAAATTGGCCGTCGCCATTAGAGCAAATAACGTAGCGGATCTAAGAGAGGGTAGGATATCCTACAAGATAGCTCTGGCTAGAGCCAAAAGGGAATGGGTCGAGAACTGATGACTCCAGATTAGTAAAGCCTGTCAGAGGAAAGACCCTCAACAGATTTGGCTTTTAGTCACAAGGGGAGATGCCGAAAGACCGAGACCACCTACCAATAACATTGTCATAGCCACTTGGTTTGAACACTTTTCTGCAGTGTGCACCGGAACAGAAGAGTTGGCTACAGAAGGTTCCACCGTTGATTACACTAGCCTCCAAACCAATATTTTCTTTAGCTGACATCACTCAAAGCCTTGGGTCCTCATGGTCTACCTGGCGATGTTTTTCTTAATGATATTGTCAGCTGGTCTAAATATATCTGGACACTAGCTAATGGAATTGCCGCTGGGCCTCCAATACTGCCATCATCGAAGGGAGCCAAGGTTATTCCGGTCTTTAAAAAGGGTGACCGCTCACTGCCATCTAACCACAGGCTAATCAATGGTGCTCCAAAGATCTTCTACGGTGCTCCTTTCATGAAGATCTCAGCATGGATGGAGGAGAACAACATTCTATCCCCCTTCCACGCCGGGTTTAGGCGAAAAGTTAGCACCATCGATCAGGTCTTTAATTTTTCCTTACTGGCCTGGAAAACAGTGACCATTGTACAGGGCAGGTTTTACATTGCATTCTTTCATTTAAAGTCGGCGCTCAACCTCATCCCCAGGCTCAAATTATTGCACGTCCTGCAGGAATTGGGGATTCCACCCGAGAACTTTGCGCTGGTTGTCCGTCTACATGAGGGCAACTATGCAAGGGTTCGCTGGGGGGACCAAGGGCAATTGACAGACTTCATTAGAGTCAAACGGGGGTCCTAAAGGGCTGTGTGTTGGCTTCCACCCTGTTTTCTCTCTTAATTAACGGAGTGGTCCAACACCTAGTGGAAGTCCCCACCGATGCCCCCACATTGGGGAGTGTCAAAGTAACAACTTTACTGTTTGCAGACGATACGCTATTGGTCTCCAAGACCTCCAGTGGTCTCCAACTGCTCCTTGATCGATTCAAGGCCTTCTGAGAAATGAGAGGCTTGGAGGTCAACCCTTCGAAAACCAAGGTCCTGTTGATGAACCCCCACAAATCGTTCAAAGGCAAAATGATGCTGGTGGGACTCCACTGGAGAGAGTGGCCACATTTGACTATCTGGGCATGACTCACTTGGAGGAAATGGCCTGGAAGTACATATCACAAAGCAAATTCTACAGCAGAAGAAAACCACTGGGGCTCTGATTATAGAGCATAGGGCCTCCCAGACCAGACCTATTGCAGCTTCACTCCAGATACATGACCACAAGGTAGTAGGCTCTGCTTTGTATGGGGCTGAAATTTGGGGATTTGACAATTTGAAGGGCCTCCTAATCACAGAGAACACATTTTTAAGATCCCTTTGTTCTCTTCCCCAGAGTACCCTGCTTTTCCCACTAAAGCCAGATATGGGCAGATCATCTATAGTGGACAAAGCAAAGCTACGCCCCTTCCTTTTTTGGCTGCGCCTAAAACAAACCCCAGAGCTCTTTCACTATTTAGTTGCTCTTGATGAAGTTTACAAACTTGACCGTTTTAAAAAAATCGCGTGGTTCACTAGAGTCCAGACATTGCTTACGGCTATAGACTTGGTGAACTTGTGGGATTTTACCGATCCCAGCTTATTGCCTAGTAGAGAACTGGTTAAGCCTCAATTTTGGAACTGGGTGGCGCAGTCCACTGTCACCCATTCGATTAGAGGCAGTCTTACACTAGAATTCATGGAATTCAAGCTCTCAAGTGTGTACGAACAATATATGGAGGTTATCACAATTCCACAAGATAGGAAGCTTTACATCCAATTTAGATTCAGCTTCCTCCCTGTGAACTCCTTCGCAGTATAATGGCATCAGTGTTCCTCCGCAACACAGTATTGCCCAGTTTGCCCTGGTTCTGGTGAGTCAATTAACCACATTTTGTTTGCTTGCCTGATGTATAAATCCCTGAGAATCAAATGGCCAGCCCCTCTCTGTAGGCTGTTGGGAGCTCAATGCCACGAAGAAGCGCTGCACATTCTAAAATCAGATTCTAGGCCTTTAGTTGATTGTGCAGTTGCTAAGTTTCTTGGGAAAATGTGGATCATCAGAAGGTACACAGCAAAGAAGTAATAAGGCACACCCCCTGAATGTGTATCACCTTTTAAGCCGCCTTTAGCTAATAATTTTATGTCTCATATATTATAATTTTGCCGATTTTTTCAACATTGTGAATATATAGTGGGTCTTTCTGTGTAATCTAATTGGGGCTTAACCCATTGACACCATGTTTTCTTTACCTTTTGAACTGTTGTCTTACATTTTTACAACTATCCGGGGCAAATCGAATTGACAGTTGTTGCTATGTACAAATTGAAATATAGCCATGCATGTAACATCGAATTTCTGTACTGAAGCCACAGAAGTGAGTGGTACGGCCGGGAGGCCTTGTGGGCGGACCTGAAGCGGCGGCAGTAGAGACCTAGACATGGCGGTGGACTAAGCCGTGCGGAATTATGAATTTGCCTGGGGAACCTGAGCGGACCGGCTGTGACACGACCGAGTGCGGTGGCTGGCCGGGACAACATATAGTCAAGGCGGCGGAGGCGGAGGCTGTGTGGCTGGCTGACCCGTGATCGGTGACCCGGTGAGTGCCCTGCTCGCCTCTCTCCCCCCCTCCTCCTTCAATCTCCAGTGCGGGGGTCGGCGGTCAGTTCAGGCCGCAAGAGGGGGGTGTCTCCCGCACAGGCCCCCGGTGGCTTGTAACCTCCCCACCCCGAGAAGACGGTCGGGGCCAGAGCGGTGTCCCGCGGGTCCTCAATGGAGGTGTTGGAGCCTCCACAGTGAGCAGGGAGTCGGCACCCAAGGACGTGACGCTTGGGGCAGAGGTCAGCCTGTGGGGGACTTCAGCAGTGGGGCCATGTGTGCCTGGCAGCAGGGCCCCACATCATGGCCTGCGCTCCCGGGCCCATTACTCCTGGCTAGAAGCATTCCTACACTGAGTCTGTATCAGAGGGGCAGCGTGTGTAAGGGCTTGCAGTGGAAGACCCTGATTGGTTACCTGCAGTGCTTTGGTGGCTAGTATTTGGTGGATACGTGGCTGGGGGACTGGCCTGCGACCACTGGGCTCTGCCAGACGCCCGATTACTTGCCTGCAGCCTGTTTCTGCCTGTTACTGGTCACGCCATCTAGCCTGCTTTCCCGCTGCAGCCGCAGCATTCGCAGCATTTGCGGAGATAATTACAGAACCAAAAGCCCCAGGGGGCTCTACGACATCGCAGCAGGAGTCGCGCAACGCCTCTGCGCCTCCCGGCGCATAAATCATCGCCAAGGCTCCCGCGGCGCCAAGGGCGGGCCCATCTGAGCCCGTCGGTGCCCATCGAAGACCGGAGTAGGCCGGGCCGGGCCCCCCCTCCTGACTACACTATAAGGTTAGTGCTGCTTACACTACATCTTGCGCCTTATCAACCCCGGTGTATACAGTTTACTGCCCAGGCTCTAATCTAAGCCTTAAAGATGAGCACGCGAGAAGGGAAGAGGATAGGTGCGCTTCAAGGCAGCAGCGTGGCAGGGGCCTTAGATCAATTTATTGTGAGAGTGACGTCTGTCTTGGAAAATGAGATAGCGATTACAGAGCACCGCTTATCTCTTGAACCGCTATCGTCCAAAAGATCCTCCCTGGGCACCATGGGCATAGCCCGTACCCCTGATCATTCTACCACAAA
This sequence comes from Triturus cristatus, assembly GCF_964204655.1. Lineage (NCBI taxonomy): Eukaryota > Metazoa > Chordata > Amphibia > Caudata > Salamandridae > Triturus > Triturus cristatus. The sequence goes on from NC_140594.1 coordinate 967,221,051, forward strand.
TGCTATTATGGCAACCAACATCGATGAGGCGAGTGGCCCTATATCCACCCTAACTGGGCCTTCGGAGGAACCGGTAATATCGCCTGTCGCTGTAAACGAGACTGTTACCAGTGTGCCTCAACGAACCTCTGCTAGGTCGGTGTCCATAATTAAAAATAAAATCAATCAAGCTATCCCTGATCTCGCGGTAAAGAGGAAGAGGGGAGGGGGCCCACAGAGACCAAAAACTGCAAAAACCCCAAGGATTAATCGAAATGGAGGTTGTGCCATATCGGATGAACCCAATCCTACAGAAACTGCAGCACCTAGTGGTGCGGACTTGAACTTTGACTCTTTAGGTGGTCCTTGCCTTAAAGCTAATGAGGAAATGTGGAGAAGACTCAAAAATCTATTGACTACACTATTAACTCCCATCACCTACAACAGATTCAGCCGCATTGAGGAACGCTTAAATAATTTTGAATCTCAGGCCAAATCTGATTTTTCTGTCCTTGAGGGCCTTCTTGTCCACTCTAAGCCAACTGCAGCATCTATATCTAGTAAACTGGGTAACACCATCCCAGCCCTGGCCACAGCTAATCCTAAGCCCTCCAGTTTATTTATTTATTTATTTATGGGTTTGTACCGCGCTGGACTCGACTCCCGAAGGAGTATCTCCGCGCCTTGAGACGGCCGTATTACAGCAGAAGAGGAAATCCAAGCAGTATATCTTAATAGTTCTGAAATAGGAAGGTTTTTAATTGTCTCCTAAAAGGAAGATGATCGTCACATAGCCTCAAAGATGTAGGGAGGCTATTCCATAGGGTTGGACCAGCAACTGATAGGGCTCTGTCTCCCTGTCTTGCTTTTTTTACTCTGGGTACACATAACAGAGCCTGCTCACTGGATCTCAGAGAGCGCATGGGTACATAGGGGCAGAATTTGTTGGAAAGATATACAGGGCCTCTCCCATGTAAGCATTTATGTATAACACAGCAGATTTTAAACTTCACCCTCTGTTTGATAGATAACCAATGCAGCTTGTTAAGTAAGGGTTTGGAAGGAGTACGAGGGGGCCGATTTAGGACAAGGCGAGCAGCGGTGTTCTGGACTACCTGTAGTCTAGAAGTGACTCCTTCCTTTGCTGCCAACAATAGTCCATTACAATAATCCAGCCTACTTAGTACTAGAGCCTGTATCAAAGTTTTTCTAGTTGAATCTGGCAGCAAAGGGAAGACTCTCCTCAGCAAACCAATAATGTGGAAACAAGAGCCCACCACTTGGTTGCCGTGATGTTTTAGGGAAAGCTCCTGGTCCAATCGGACCCCTAGATTTTTCACAACCTGTCTAGGTTCAGGGACTGGGCCAAGGTCTTGAGGCCACCAGTCAGCAGTCCACAGGAGTTTGGCCTCCCCGAACAGCATCACTTCCGTCTTTGCCACATTGCATTGCAGGAAGTTAGATGCCATCCAGTGAGCCACTGCTTTCATCCCCTAGGCAAAGTAATTCCTAACTTTGGCAGTAAGGGTTTTGAAAGGAAAGAGGAGTTGGGTGTCATCTGCGTGTGACACTGGGATGAAGCCATGGGATCTCATGATGTCTGCTAGGGGGGCCACATAGATGTTAAAAAGAATAGGGCTCAGACAGGAGCCCTGTGGTACCCCCTTAGAGATCTCCCTCTCCTCTGATCGATATATCCCCAAAGTGACCCTTTGAGTGCGGTCTGTTAGAAAACTCCTCAACCAGGCTAAAGCCTTGTCTTCCAAGCCGATGTTAACTAGCCTGGTGGTCATGATGTTATGTGACACTTTGTCGAACGCCGCGGACAGATCCAACAGGACCAGGATAACAGAGTAGCCTTTATCCTGGAACATGTGTAGATCGTCCGCGACAGACAACAAGATGGTCTCAGTGCTGTGTCTTGGCCTAAAACCTGACTGGGAGGAGTCTAACCCACCTGTCGTTTCGATATAGTTTGACAGGTGTCGGTTTACAAACTTCTCTATTATTTTACCCAAAAAGGGGAGAAGTGAAATAGGTCTTAGATTAGACAATTCCGTCCAGGGGATTGCAGTGTTACAAGTAACAAATCCAATTGCTTCTAGGACGTTTATCGATGTAGCCGCTGTTTCACACAAAAGATCAGTTCCACCGACTGGGAACTATATTGATACAGGAAATATGTCCAGCGAATTTGCCCAATCTTCCATGAGCACTCCGGGGGAAGAAAGTGCGGTAGCAGCGTCTGCAATAAATAACGCGCCAAAGGTTAATACCCCCAAAAACTGTTCCTCAGTAAGACAATCTAGTTCACTGCAAGGACTACACGGACGTGGAGGTCTGGAATATAATGCACTCCTAACTGATTCTCGGCCCTTACACCTTCCTCCAGCAGCTGCTCCTCTGGTGGTTGTTCTGAGGAATGTCCCAGCTTTGCGGGAAGGACAGATTGAAACCACTGAACAACTACTAATTAAAGCCCTGCATTGGTTTAATACTCAGTTGAAGGGTGTTGGGTTCTGGGAGGAGGGCATTATTAATTACATGATTATGGCTAGACGTTCATCGTGGATTGGTCCCTCCAGGAAGGAAGGGAATGGTTATTGTGTAGTTGTATATTTCAACAATGAACATGTAACCAGTTTTTTATTGGACAATTTGGGCAGTAATCATGGGAGACACTCGGACAAAATATCTGTTTTACCATTAGGGTTCTTTTATAAACCCCACTTCATCACCGACATGAGTTGTCCAAGGGTGGTGAGACAACCTTGGGTACCTTTTAGAACAGTACAAAGATCAACCGAGGTCCCACTGTCCAATAGATTTGCTCCATTATCCGATCTAGATTTATGTGATTGACTACAACCACCCATCCCTATACTGGTAGAGAATCCTGATAGTCGACGAATTTCTTCATTGGCTCCCAAAGTAGGAATGGAACAAACGGTGGCCAAGCAACATGCGAGAACCGGGGATTCCATCACCTCCTGTAAACCATGAGGGTTCATTCCCCTCCTCAATCTCCTTTTTATCATGGAACATTGTCAGTCTATCCTCCAAAATTATGTAATCTGATTGGTCAAACTACATTGAGGGGTTTGACTTTATTGCCTTTCAGGAGACATGGTCCGCAAATATGATTTATCGCCCAGGCTATCTGGCTTTTGGTAAAGCGGCAATTGTAATCCGGAAAGGGAGACCTAGTGGGGGGTTGATTACCTGGGTCAGGCAACAGTCATCTTTTCAAATAGAAGTGTTTCCAATCGATAGCCCAGATATTCTTGCCATCAAGGTTCGATCAGAGTGTGAGCCTTGCAGGCCCAATTTGCCTCCCCGCCAAGCACCTTAACTGAATACCCTGAGTTTATCCCTGAAGTTGTTTTAACATTTGCCATAGGGGAGATAGAAAGAGTCCTGGATGTTGTCCCAGCAGGAAGGGCCCCAGGCCCAGACTGTATCCCGGCTGACATATACAAACAAGACAGGAAGAATTGGATTAAATATATCCACATCATCATAAATGCCTTGGCCAGAGGTACTCCAATACCTGAAACTTGGCAGGGGGCCGAAATTATCCCAATATATAAAAAAGGGTATTGCGCAAGTCCAAGCATATATAGACCGATAAGCCTAATTGATACCCAACAAAAAATTGCGGCTAGACTTGTGCTAGGTAGAGTTAACGAATGGGTAATTGATCAGGACATATTATCTACCTATCAAGCGGGTTTCTGACCACACGTCAGCACCATTGACCAAGTCTTTAGATTTACGATGATATACTGGAGCACTGTGATCCTAGCAAGGGGGAACCTCTATGCTGCATTTGTTGATTTAAAATCAGCATTTGATCTAGAGCCTCGTCACAAGCTATGGGATTCCCTAAAGGAGGCTGGGATGCCACCAGAGCTCTTACATTTTATCATCAAATTGCATGAGACAAATTATGCCTAGGTAAGGTGGGGACAACAGGGCGAACTAACAGATCGGTTCCCAGTTAATAGGGGAGTCCGGCAAGGGTGTGTTCTTGCCCCTACTCTATTCTCCCTGTTTATAAATAAGGTTATCCTATATTACATCAACTTTCCAACTGATGCCCCAACTCTTCCCGGATCAAGGGTTCTACTCTTAATGTTTGCAGACGATACTTTAATTTCGTCTAAAACACGATCTGGTCTGCAACGTGCCCTTGATAGATTTACTGATTTCTGCAACAACCAGGAACTTGTAATCAACATTGACAAGACCAAGTTCATGGTGTTGCATAAACACAAAATAATAAAAGGCAGAGTAGTAATGAATAATGCACCTTTGGAACAAACTGATACCTTTACATATCTGGGAGTAACCATGAGTAGGAGGATGAACTGGAAATCCCAGTTAGATCTGCTAGTCCTTAGGCACAATCAGCTAGCAGGAGCCCTACTGAAAGAATATCGACTTTCATATACTAAACCGGTGGGGCCGGCACTAACAATGTATAATAGGAAAATCAGAGCATCTATAATTTACGGTGCGGAGCTTTGGGGATTCGAAAATCTATCGCCCCTAGTCCTTGCACAAAACAAGTTTCTGAGATCATTAACCGCCCTGCCCCAATCAACTCCTATCAGGCCCCTTCTGCTAGACCTAGGTTGTATTTCATTTGATGAGGCTGCAGGTTTTAGACCCCTTGCCTATTGGAGGAGGCTATGGACGACACTAGAGTTAGCATCTTATGCCAATGCAGTAATGCACATTAGAAAAGCAGACTCGTCTTCAAAAATTAAATGGTTGCAAAAGATCAAGGGCACTCTGTTTGACATGGGGCTCGGCAATCTGTGGGAAGACCCAATAGGGAATTAATTTCCTAACAAAAATTAGTATAAAGCCTTTTACTGGCACATGATCAGTAAGAAGACAATGTCAATGGTGAGTAGTAGCTCCCCAATAGGTATCTTCATGGAGCTTAAGCTTGTAATGAGAACAGAAGCTTATTGGAACTTTATCACGAGAACAGGTGATAGGAAATTATATCACCAATTTAGAGTGGGCACCCTCCCGTTAAGATCTTTTACGGCAAAGTGGAACAATGACTTAGACATCAACTGTCCCACGTGCCCATCCATGGTAGAATCGATAGCTCATGTACTGTTTGTGTGCCCAGCATATAATGGTCCGCGACACAGGTGGCTTAAGCCGATGTGGGCTAATCTTGGCACCAGATCATGTAAGACAGCTTTGCGCATTTTGATAACAAACACTCGAGAAGACATAGACATTGCCATGGCGAAATTTCTTAGCTGGACCTGGGCACTGCGAAGAATACATTTGGAGGCTGTTTCAGTAACCCTACCCAGTACTTAATCATGTTGTCGCGTAGGCTCAGGAGAGGAGGAGGAACAGGAAAGGACCCTCGTTGATAATACCTTTCCGCCCCATCTACAGGATGCAGGCGGCCCCTTTAATGCGGCCTGGCTCGCCTCTGAGGCTGGGAGTCCTGCTCTGACGTCACCATCAGAGCACCAATCGGCTGCGGAGATCCCACGTAAGGAGGATGCCAGCGACGAGGGAAGCGCGAAAGCCCACGGAGGAGAAGGAGTCAGGGAGCGATCGAGGACGGAGACGGAGAGCGAAGTAGCAGACGGAGGACGAATTGTGGAGACCCAAAGAGGAGGAGAAGGAAGAACCAGCGACGGGAGAGTCAGAGGGCCAGGAGGCCAACTACACGGCTTCTCGCCCCGCCACGCGCCAGGAGGAGCGTGGCTGGGAAAGGTACGGGACCGGGTCCTGGGCTTTGTTTCTACACGGGGAGGGAGGTAGTTTTCTTTTGGTTGTTGTCGGGGAGGTTACAGGGTACGAATCGGGTATAGTTTTTGTTTCGTTTGGGGGGGTTACGTCCAACCACAGTCTCCCTGATTCACGGCCAAGCGTACTTTTTGGTGGCGGACCCCGGTGACTCCTCACTCCCTTTCCCCTACACTTTCTATGAGACAAAGAGAGCAGTAGGTCTAAAGTGTGGTCTCTCTTCCTTTCATGCCCCTCGGAGCCTCAACGCCGGACCCGGAACCCCAGGGGAAGGAGAGAAAGAAGAACTCCGGACCAGAGGAGGAGAACGGGACCTATTCCAACCTGTATTGTGTACTGTACTTGACTATTAACGATAGACCATACCCCTTGATACGGACTCTGTCCCTCTTTGGTCCAACCACGGGCCAGCACCCAACCTCACACATGTATATCTGGCTATGAGGACTGCCCTCATGATAGAATCTTAAGGAAAATGTCTTCTATGTGGACTTTCTCTCTAAATATTAATTTGTATGGTTTGGATATTAATTGTTAAGTGTTTGTTAGGAAATTTTTCGATAATGATGATTTTAAATTTCGTACTGAATTGTATGATTTTAGGGCACGAAAAGGAAAATATACCTTTTATCTTTTATAATTGATATCTTCTCAGAGAACGAAATTGGTGTGTTTTTCTCTTTCATTTTTTTTTTTAAATGTCCATGTGATATTTTACGACAATTTTATGTTTGTACTGTGTCTTTTATGATTGAAAATTATCGAATAAAGACTAACTGAAATGAACTGAATTGTACTGTATGCACTTGCACTTTTATGGTCGCAATGACCGAAATAACGTTTTTTGACTGACTGACCATCGTTGAGTCATTATATGGTCAGAATTAGGTGGGATTTAAAGTGTTGAACCGATTCTTTGGAAGGTTGTCTCCCAGGAAATATCAGTTTAAAGAAGACAGAATATAAGTTCATATTTACTAAAGGGCTGGGGGTTGTGCCCCAATGGACTTAGCAATTCTTCTGCAAATGCTACACGTTAAGTAACATTGTGCAAAACTGAATACAATTTAAAAATATTTATGCAAGGAGTACTACTGAAGACATTTGTAATGATAGTTGTATCAAGGGTGCTTTTTTTAGGGAGTCGACAATAGATAAGAATTTAAAATATTGTTTTCAGGGTGATTTTTCCCCTGGGCATTCTCAGAATATTAAATATTAAATTGCGCTTAGTCAGCAATATTGGTCATAACTAGGTAGGATTTAAAGAAAATGTTATAGAAAGTTTGAAATCTCCTCCCCTACTCATAAATTGTTAGTAGATGATTTGGCAGCAGCTGAAATGTTAATTTCACCAGGGCAGGATCCGCCTTGTTCCCACAATGCAACAGTAATTCAAATATCTGCACTTAATGTAAGGAAGAAGTAACAATAAGCGCAACAAGTTCTCAGATCACATTAATGTAGGTAGACATTGTATGAAAATCTTAGCTCCCTTATCAAGAAATACATTGCCACAAAAATTAACCAAGAAAATCATATCCACAAATTTGGGGCAGGGAATGGTGAGGTGTAACTATCAGAGGAATATGGGTAGAAGAGTAGAGTGTGGTTTGGGTTTCTCTCATGGGAACAAGGGCCAAAGGTGACAAACATAATAAAATAAATTGCGGTGATGTATGTTTGGTAATGAGATCTTAGTGTTTGACTTCGTAGTAAGTGTCTTTATTTTCACATAGATCTGTGCACCTAGCGCACTCTATTCCAAAGAGTGCTGCATCAAAACACATATTTGCCTTATTTCTCCAATGCCAAGGTTATGCACAGATTAATCATTAATTACACATATAGGTCAGTTATACCAATGTTGCAAAACTGCAATATCTGTCCAGTTTCTTCAATACCTCAATGATTAATAAACGTTCTCACATTGCTCAATGGGACAGGAATGCACGTATTTATGCTTGCTTTCAATGCTTCAGCAACACACATATTTGCAGCTTCCATGATGTCTCAGCAAACCAACGTTGTTACTTTACACAGACAAAGAAACGTACAAACGGACATTTACAAACATTGACTGACGTCAGCATATGCCAGAGACAGAGGGAGGGGCACAGATAATCATAAAAGCACACATAGAGAACACAACACAGCTATACACACTCAGACAGGATCGTTTACACAAAGAAATGCAAACAATACATTTCTTAGCAATAGTGGCAAACAAATACACAGACAAGCATACACAGGGACAAACCCACCGAGTCACTTAGACAACCACCCTCGCAGGCATATAGGAAAGCACACCCACAAAGATGCACACACACTGACAGATATGGGCACAGTCCCAGAGCAGCACAAAGAAGGCTGGGGGCTTTTCCTAGGGACCTTAGTGCTCTCTTCTAAAGACCATGATCTAGCAAAAGGCCAGGATGAACATTTCACAACTGACAAATTACTCAAAATGGGCCCATATACACATTCAAGTTTTCCTGACTGTTTCGCTGGGGGTCAAGTTTTATTTTCACCTTGATCTGAATTAGTCAATGTCTAACTAACCTTCACAGATCAACACTCTTCTTTTGATCAATGGACCAGTAGTCGAGTAGTTGATGGTGATATTAACAAATTCATTAATTTATCTTATAACTCTCAATAAAATAAGATTCAATTAATTTTATCTAATAACTCATTCAAAATGAACGCTCATTTGTACAGATTCACAGTGCAAACTCCATCAACTTTCATGGGAGAGAAAAATTCATTTAGCAAATTACATTCAAATTATAGACTCATTCAACAGTTTAATGCATTAGGAGTGATAGGTGAAGAGACAAAAGACATAATAAATCATACATTTGCAAAAAGTATGCAAATTTAAGACAGAATAATATTTACCAAATGGTGAAATGGGGAAACCCAACCCTCTAGCCGAAGGACTGGTGGGGGTCTCCTGACTTAAGAATCGGGTGAAAAAGACTATAGGACAGGTGCAGGATAGGATGATACTTACTACACTTCTCTAGAACCCCGACGCACCAGAGCGCATCCCTCTCCCTCCTCGATATTCTTCCTCAAAATATTCACTCTAATCAGGCTGTCTTTCAGGATTGAATCTTCCCATTCTGTTCTCTTCCAGCAGAAGCTCTCGCCTACACCTCACTAAGCATCAACATCAACCACCTTCTTTACCTAAATCACTCTAATTATAGTCTTTATTTCTGCATGTCTCACCCTCAAAAGTTGCAATTCTCAGTGGATCATGGATTGTGATTGAGTAGGGGCAAGGGAGTTGTCATCACCTCATGCTGTCATTCTTAATTTCTTAAGTAACTTTTTGTTGAACAAACCCTTCCCATTTAATTTATTCATTTCTCGATGCCATTTCCCTTCACATATGCCTAAAGTAACAGATTAGATACAAATTGATATGTAGTTCTACAGTTGAAGAGAGTTCCCAGGCTTCTGTCCTTGGCAACCTGTCAATGGTCTGGTCAGCTAGTCACTTCAAAACTTCAGTGCGCAGACTCTGCTTGTGTTATGTTTCAAACGCCATCTTTTCCCTTGGTTTATCCCATCAGGCCCAAACGCACACTATTAATTAAAGAATCATAAACAGATGTTATTTTCTCAAATATGTTATTATCACTGTTCACCACCCACTTGTACTCTATCCCATGTTATTTTCTTCTTTGTCAAGCAAAAGCATTAGCAGTGACAGCTCTCTTCAAATTCAGGCACGCATATGCCAGGCACACGGTGCCTCGAGACCCACAGTTAGTAACTCTTTGTGCATGCGTGAGAGTTTCCCTCTCACATGGGTTAGTCACATTGCCACTGCGGTGCCTAGGATTGCCTCCTGGACGGTTTTATACAGGCATGACTGGCATTTTAATGCCTCTGCTGGTAGAAACAATAAGTAACGCCTGTATTTTTTCCTCTTATCAGTACATACTTCAGACAGTAAATGCTTGAAGAAGACACTTTAAAATGAGTTAGACACAGTGCTTAATTTGTGAAAGAAATGAAGCGCCAGGGCCCTTGTCAGCAGGCCACTGCAATTGGCACCCCTGCCAGCGCAGCCAGTGACAGTAGTCTATCTACTAGCCATCGCACTCATTTAAGGGTGACAATTCAGACTTCAAATATAAATTAAAATGAATGATACATGCCACCCAAGCTATTCTTATAGCTTTAAGTGGCAGGTATTTCTGATTTTAATTTATATTAAGCGGCTGTGCTCCTCAAAAAATAAGACAAACAACTTCACCATGTGGCAGTCTGTCATAAGATCCGGTGTTCATGATAACATGTTGGTGTTGAGCCACCAGCTCAAATTAAGCAATGGTTCTACAGCTGCTCTTATGATACCTGACAGATAATTAAAGTAAACAAAGACATAAAGGCCATGTTGCAAAATGAATACAGACCTTTTGTTAAAATCTCTACTTAAGAAGCATGCCTGCGCATTTTCAGAATCTTAAAACTTCAACAAACAACCCTTATTTTCTCTAGGAAAGGTGGCAACCCCAGTGGTGCCATGTCATACAGCAGTAGTAAATGGCCACTCGGGGGAAGCAAGATGGCTGCCTATCAAGTTCACTCTACTGACTACTCTGCAATGCTGCAGCAACAGAGCCCTTCAATAGTTTCTGCCCTAGTAACTCTTGCATTGTTCAATTGTGAAGAGCGATCTGCAACAGACAGACAGTGTGTCTGAGGCCTGCTGCCACAAATGTAGTCATTTTCAAAATGCTTTATTAAAAGTATAATGTACAGAGCTTACGTTTAAAAATGAATTATGTTAAAGAAAACATTGGTGGTAGGCAACCATACTTAAAACTTTAGGCCTGTAAGAGAAATGAAACAAGGGTTTTTAACTTGACATTTTAGAGGATGTAGTAAACAAATAAAAGGACATATGAATACTAAAAAGCTTGTTTTTCACAGTAAATGACCATTGTGCAATATGTTTTTGTTCTCTTTGCTGCAGACATTGCAATTTCGGAAGCTATTGTTTATTATCTAGTGAATAGAGTAAAGTTCTCACCGCAAAAGATGCAGATGACAGCGAGGATGATTCATGAGAAATAGTTTTTGGAAAACAAGAAAGGATGTGCCGGCAACATCCAAGGACACAAGGTTAAAATATGATTGTACTCTGATGAGAAGATGGAGAGCAAACCTGTTCCCAGGAGCGTGCTGAAATCTTATTGGTCAACATGAAGAAAAAAGAATATTACTGTTGCAACAAAGGTTAATGTGCATTTATATTAGTGTGTGTTCTTAGACTAGTTAGAGCGGTAGGTGTGTGTCCTTTATTCTAAACTCTCAGACAGGAGAATTTTGACTCAGACATCTCTTTATGAGAAGTCTTATCTTATTTCTGGTTCTGCTGTTATCTGAGCTGAGAATATTTTCCAGCTTACAACGCTAAAGCTTAATGCTTATGTTTGATTCTCTCATCAGGACCCTTCATGGGTATCTGAACTGATACAATTTTTCCTTCTTGCATTTAATTTTGATTTATTTAGAATAGGGAAGTCTCTTTATGGAACACGCTAGTCGCAATATTTTTGTATCAATGACATATGGATTAATATATTGATTTACTTTGTTACTAAATATCGATTGATTGATTGATGGTATTACATTTTAATTATGAGACTATGAAAATAATACCTTAATAAAAGATTGAATAGCTAAAAGATTTGAAAATATAACACTTTAACTCACAGCAACTCTCTTTATTGACTGAACTAAAAGAAATGATAATTGAGAATGCTTTATAGGGACTTCAGCTCCTTAAATCTCTCCAAAGATCCATCGACCTGTATGCAGGGTTTATGATTGATGAGAAAGTGATAGTGAAACCCCGTGGTCCAATAGGCCCACAGATGGAAGCAGTGGAGCACCTGAGTACACAGCCTGCTGAGTGGCCTACTGGGATGCGGCATGAGCAGCGCAGCCGAAGAGGAGTAGCATTGGCTTAGAGGGCTGAGGTGGGAGCTGAATGTGGTGTCCCCCGAATAGAATCATGTTCGCACAGGAGCTGTGGAAGGACCCACCTGGGAACAGACTAGATTGCAGTAAGTGCAAGAACGGCCTGGGTCTGGCAAAACAAAGGTGTAAGGTTAACTCTTGGAAACCCAGAGGGTAGCATTTGAATGAAGAATAGGGATGGGATCTTGCATTGGGCCGTGAGACCACTAGAAGCTGGACTCTGTTTCTATACTTGGAGAAGTTCAGTGTCCAGCTGCCACCAGTTAAATATTTGTGGATTCCAGAGAGCCACAGGGCACATGCCTCTGACACATGACACACAATGGGTGGGTCAGGCCTTGTGAAGAAATGACCCACTCAGTCAGCACAAGCAGTCATGAACTGTATCCGTGGAATTAGCCCTGAATACTAGGAATAGTCTGGAATGGGCCTCCTAAGGCAATAGATATCAAGTGGTAGGGTCATTCTGCGAGAAACAACCTGATGAACATACAGAATTGATGGAAAGTGGATGGGAATTTTGTGTTGTTTCACATGCCCAGCAGGCCTACATGGGCTGTTTCAGTGGGTTTCACACCACCATACACTAACTGAAAATGGACCAATGAGAAAAGCTAATAACTGAGAATATGGAGTAGTTAGACACATCAATCATACTCCTGTGGCAAGATACTGAGCAATTAAGAAAATGGAACTTAAGGCACAATTACATTTTCAAAAACTGCTTGCAAATTGTCTACTGACTTTTGGCGAACGATGTCTGATTTTGTGAATGGATTTATGTACTAATAGGCCAGTTCACAAAAGGTGCAATTCAAGGGGGGTTGCAGAATGACCTCCCTAATTAATGTTCATTAGGCAGGTTTCATTTATTGGCCCTCTGGTAATGGCTACAATCACAGGGATTGTGGCCTGCAAGGGACAACAGATCATTGGCCCTGTGATTGCTTTCTAAAAATGTAAACATTTTTTTAAAGCAGCCAGAGTTCTAGGGACCCTGGCTGCTTTAAAACATGTTTTCTGTTTTAGAAAACTACAGTGAGAGGGGCAATGGTCCTATTAACCATTGCATATTGTCCCTGAAGCTGCCCACATGATTGCTAAAGTTAAATCAGTTACGACCCCAGCTTGGGAGTGGTTAACTGGTCAATGGTTTGCAGAAAAATGGTTGGAAGAACTATTTCCTTCCCTGTTCATGGATGCAGACTCTGTTCAGGGACTCCAAACTGATAGGATGCACTGTACCCCAACTCCACAGCAAAATCTTGGAACCTTATCCAGGAGGACAATGATGCAAATGATGAGATGCAAAGCCAATGTGAGCCTTCTCACAGCCGCAAGAAAACAGACTGAAGTAACCTGTAACAACAGCTGTAGCTCTTTTACCCCAGATTACAGCACAAAGAAAGGCATGCTGAGAATGCAGCATCCTATATGTATTTATCCCTCCTACAAGCTCTTCACTATGTTGAGACATTGAATCTCTCATGAGTAGCAGGATATTCTCTGGCTTTATTACCTACTGACTTTAAACATTTGGACTTATGTACTTGATAACATGCAACATGGCAGGAGGGAGGTTAGTGCGAACATTTCCCTTTTCTTGTAGGTGTTGCCTTTATAAGCTTTGGCACTCCCGGGCTGAGTGATTAAATACCCACTCCCCACAATCTACTAGAGGTTTGAACTTGAGCTGTTCCTCCACCCAGAGTAAAGGAATGATGTCAGCCCCAGACCTTCACTTTAGTTGATATAAAATGTAATCTTTTCATTTGTTCAGTTTATTTAAAGGGCACTTGTGTGGCTGGCTAACATTACTGCAACATTCCTTGGGGGTGAAGATGCTTCACGGGATAGAGTGGATCACATGGGTGTGAACACACGGTCAGGTGAAGGGAAATGTTTACTTGTTTAACCGAAAGTAATGGTACACAGTTTTAACATACGATGTAAACAACAAAGATGGCAGAGGACATGGTCATGCATTCAACAACGCTCTGCCTCAATAGTTCCATTACAAAAAATACTCTTGTCATACAGGGAACATGATAAACTTGCTGGGAGACAGAACGTTCAAATGTGACATTCCTCTTTTACAGCCACTGCAAGGAAAGGGTCACCCTGGACCAAATTTTCCCAGTCTATGAGCAAGATGATCTGCATGCTGATGATAGGGGCAGATATGTGCGGGCTATGGTAATACTGTATGGGCAACCATTATTCCATTAGAACATCTAGGCCATCTCTTTTACAGAGCAATTGAACAATTCCTATGGAAATGTGCAGATCATAATGTATTATGGATGGGAGACTTTAAATGCATGCTTTACGTACTAATGGATTGTTCCAGAAGAACAGATAGACCATTAAGTAGGGCCTTACATACACTGCACGCTGATTGGAGTGTTGGCAGCGCAAAATAGTGAACAAAGCAGCGACTTCTTTTTCTTTTGCCACGTGGGATCTACGCCTATATACATATGTACTGGACAGCGAAGGTCACTATGGGACATTTTGTGAAAAAGTCTACTCAGGGTATTATTGCACCATGAATGTCTTAGCTTAACAGTGAAATCAAGGGAGGGGGTTTAGCTCCGACCCCCCCACATTACATCTCCAACTGCAGGCACCTAAAGTTTATTATTACCAAGGTGAGATCAGGAGGACCATATAGGATCGATTTGATTTGAAGAATTGTATAGTAAAGGCTCAAGCAGCTCCCTGAGCAGCGTGCAAGCTTACCATAAAAGGTAAATGCACAAAGTATGGAGTTAGGAAAGATCTCATTAACTGAAGTGGCAGATTTGAAACTCTGCTAAATGCGATTAGTAGCATCTTGGGGAAAATACTTGTGGAAGCCTGGAAAAGGTAGTACCTTTAGTAATACATGATTAGTAATACCTGATAGCCAATCAGGTTTTACATCAAAGTGTAACACAAAGTTTAATATTAGGTATTTATTCCAACTCCTGGTACAAATGCCGTGTTGAGATATCCTACAGAATGCAGCGAGTTTGGACTCAAATCTAGAGAATTAACATGTTTTGGTGCTTGACCCTGTGGGAGGGAGCTGGATTGCAGAGATGAGAGTTCCCACTTTTAGATTACCCATGTCCACTACTGGTCAATGTTGTATGCATTGGGCACTGGAATCCCATGAGGAGAAAGGGGAAGGGGATGTGTATATTTGTATGAGAGAGAGAGCGCGAGAGAGATAGAGTACTTCATACCAGTTGTGGACTCCAGTGGTGTCTCCACTTTGCACTGCACCTTGGTCCTAGTTATTTGTGGTCTAGTGCTACCGTCTGCCTAGCTTTGGGTTAAAGAGCAAACGTTAGTTTGTGATTCTAATTCTGGTTCCCAGCATTCCTGTTAAAATGAAGGACAGAAGCGTATAAGAGGTAACACGTCTCATTTATTCCAATCACCAGCTCTCCTTAATTTGTGATCACCTCAGAGCCAACATTCTAAATTGCCTTCAGTGGAACAGCTTATCTTGAAGGGAGAGAGGGGGAATGAAACATTTCATTTGGAAGGGACAAGCAGCATTAGTCACCATTTTAGCTTGCCGACATGTTCCAATATTTAGATTCTTTAGGACTTTTCTTGTGAAATGTTAGAGCATACCTGAGATTGGCTGGGGGAAAACCTCTAGGGCATTTGCAAGGTTGCAATTTTTACTACACGCACCTTTCATGATAATGTTCTAAACTCAACCATTAAGGTGTGGACACTTTATAGCAATATGCAAATTACAATCATAATAATTTCTGTGGGCATGCTTCACAACAGTAATTGTTTCCAGGGTAACTTTGTATCTTTTTCTTTTGTAGATTTGTGATCCGATTGTTCTCAAAAACCGGTAAGTCTAAAGTTTTCAAAATTCTTCTTTTTAGCAACATTAGGACTATTGTGTTACCACCCAAAATTCTGCATTGTCCAGTTGAGTGATTCTCTCTTGTTTTCTTATTTCCTAGTTTGCCCACGACTCTCTCGACTGCCAAATATGCAAACTCAGAACCACTGCAATGTGAATGTTCACTGAACGACTGCCAAGAGCCAGTGCTTAATTTGTAAAACATTAAGTGCCACAGCCTTGCTTGTACAGCTGCTGCAGCCTGCATCACCCTTTGCCTCTGCCATCCCATGTGTAACTGCACCAGAATGTCAACCAAATTATGAGTTAGGATCCCTTTAAATATCTGTGTATGCATATCAGTTCTGAGTTAGAGTTTTTGAGATAAATATATTGTCCACTATCAAAACAATGTGGAGCTTAATAGCATTCTGCCTTTCATTCCCATTGTACATACATGGTCTATACATGATGTCATAGTCGATTCAAGAAAAGAAAAGGATTCACTCTGCATGAAGCAGATTTTCACAGTTCATAGATTATATGCACTCTTGGTTCTTCTGGTCTGTCCAGACAGGGATCTTATTGATCTCTCCTTTTGAATAATGATGCCTGTGGGTAAAAACGTTGTTATGTGCTAGAACTCCACATAGATGGATTAATTATGCTCCACTGCAAATAGTGTCCCATGCACTTCTCCATTCACCCATACAGCACTATCTACATATCCTATCACTCTGCCAATACCTAAGCACTAATACATTTACCATGCACTCTCTTTGCATCACTGAAATTACTCCAGTTATTAGTCATATACTTAAGGAATGGCCTAGCCACTAACACAAGTGCAGGTACAATATTTTGTACACTATGCATGCAGACCTCTAACCAGCTACATACTATTGATACCCTCTTCTAAAATATCCAGTTAGTACCTATGTATTGTAGGAATCCATCTGTCTGTCCCATGCACTTCTCAATTCACCAATTTAGCACAATCTATGTATCCTATCACTCCACCAATACCAAAGCACTTATAAGTTCAGCACGCACTTTCTTTGCAACTCTGAAATTACTCCAGTTATTCGTCGTATACTTAAGGAATGGCGTAGTCAAAAACACAAGTGCAGGTACAATATTTTGTACACAATGCATGCACACCTCTAACCAGCTACAAACTATTGATACACTTTTCTAAATACCCAGTTAGTACCTATGCAGTGTAGAAATCCTCCTGTCTGTCCCATGCATTTCTCCAATCACCCATCCAGCACTATCTACTTATCCTATTACTCCACCAATACCTAAGCACTTATAAATTCACTATACACTCTGTTTGTAATACTGTAATTATTCTAGTTACTAGTCATGAACTTATGGAATGGCCTAGCTACTAACACAAGTACAAATATAATATGTTCTGCACTATCCAAGCAGACCTCTAACTAGCTACATACTATTGATACACTCTTCTAAATACCCAGTTAGTACTCATGCAGTGTAGGAATCATCCAGTCTGTCCCATGCACTTCTTTAATCACTTATCTACCACTATCTACTTAAACTATCACTCCACCAATACGGAAGCACTTATAAATTAAGTGTTCACTCTGTTTGCAGCACTGACATCATTCCAGTTACTAGTGGTATTCATATAAAATGACCTAGGCACCAACACAAGTACACATACAATATTCTGTACATAATCCCTACAAATCTCTAAGCAGATACATACTATTGGTCCACTCCATTAAATACTGAAGTAGTACCCATGCAGTGTAGGATACCTCCTGTCAGTCTCATGCAATTCTTCAATCACCCATCCAGCACTATGTTCTTATTGTATCAGTCTGCCAATACCTAAGCACTTATGGGGCAGATTTACAAGCACCCTGCGCCACCAGTACGTCACTTTTTGTAATGTAGTGAAGGCGCCAGGCACTCCTTCATATTTACAAGGAGAGGAAAAGCCACCCTGCATCTAGGCACATACATATAACTTTAGAACATAAAAAATTTTTGTGGGAGTCGCGCACCCAGCACGTATATGACGTCACGCGGGACCCGCCACCGCGCAAGCATCACGTACCGTAATGCGCATGTGTCGCAAATGCATGGGAGCAGGAGTCGCGGACTGGTCGCATACCAATCGCGCACATCACATAATATTAAATGTATATGATGTAACTGAAAAACACGCAGCCGTCGCACACCGTATTCGGATCCTTTACGACGTTTCTAAAATGGTGGCTAGAATCAGCGCACCCACCGTGATGTGTACGCTTTGGGTGCGCGACTCCGAAAAAATTCAAAAAGAAAATAATATAAATATATTAAAATAAAAAACATACAACTAAAAAATTAAACAATATTTCAGTTTTAATTTTGTAAAAAAAAATTGTGCAATTTTCAGAAAAATATATAATGTTATTTAATGAATAAAATATTTATAAATAAACTGTTAAAAAACTGTAGAAAATCAGTACAAAAAATAGGTATAACTACTATTACACTTAAAAATTAGCATTTAAAAAACCTTTGAAATTCACTGAAAAAACCATAGGTTTCAGAGACGTTATAGTTAGAAATTAGCATTTAAAAAAGCTTTGAAATTCACTGAAAAAAACATAGGTTTTAGAGACGTTATAGTTAGAGATTAGCATTTAAAAAACCTTGGAAATTCACAGAAAAAAACCATAGGTTTCAGGGGTGTTATAGTTAGGTGGACATTTCACTCATACAAAATCATAGAAAATCCTCCGTTATAGTTAGTTCTGCTGACCATAACTCGCGCGCCCGCAATGCACTGCTGATGATGTCACATATTACATCATTCATGACATGGTCAGTGACATCACTGATGACATCTCAAATGACATCACTGATGACATCACTGATGAATTTCAAAGCTTTTTTAAATGCTAATTTCTAACTATAACATCTCTGAAACCTATGTTTTTTTCAGTGAATATATATATATATATATATATATATATATATATATATATATATATATAGATATATATATCTCAGTAGTGGCGACTGCCAGTAGCCAGTAGGTAATATATATATATATAAATATATATATATATATGCAAAAGACTTTGTCTGCAGCTCGCTTATTCCTCGTGCAAAGACGAACACGGACCCATCAATTAGTGCAATACTTTATTCAGTCCAACAGTAACGCACCTCCGCCATGACGCGTTTCGGCCCGCTAGAGGCCTTGATCATATATGTATGTATATATATATCACTGAAAAAACCATGGGTTTCACACACGTTATAGTTAGGAATTAGCATTTAAAAAACCTTTGAAATTCACTGAAAAAACCATGGGTTTCACACACGTTATAGTTAGGAATTAGCATTTAAAAAACCTTAGAAATTCAATGAAAAAACCAAAGGTTTCACACATGTTATAGTTAGCTGGACATTTCACTCGTAAAAAAACAATGAAATTCCCCCGTTATAGTTAGTTCAGCTAACTATAACTCGCACGCCCGCAATGCACTACTGATGACGTCACATATTACATCACTCATGACATGGTCAGTGACATCACTCATGACATCACTGATGACATCTCAAATGACATCACTGATGACATCATCCAGTGAATGTGTGTTTTTCTGAAAATTAAATATGTTTTATATATGTATATCTCAAGGTCGATGGAAGAATAAATGAGTATATAAGTGTCTAAATTGATGATTTGTTTCTGAAAAATTGATTGTATAACTGACTGATTAAGTGTATCTTTTTGAATACATGGCTTAGTGAGTAATGTTTAAATGTGTAAATACCTGTATCAGTCTCTCACTTTGTATATAAGTGGCTGCATGGGTTGGTGAGTAGCTACATGAGTGTCTATATAGGTTAATAGTTGGTTTTTTGAGTATCAGTATGAGTGTCTGAGTGTCTTCATGGTGGGGTGGGGGGTATTACGTAGTGCATAGATGCATGAATGAGTGACTCACTGTTTGTATGTGTTGAAGACAGCATGTGTGCAGGACTGTATGGGTGGATGAGTGTGTGCATGGGTGTGTTAGTGAGTGAATGACTGTCTCAATAGTGTCTTCATAAGTAACTACATATGTTTTAAACTAGTATATGTGACTATTGGTGTTTATAAGTGAGTATATGTGAGAGTGAGAGATTGGAAGAGTTCCTGTGTGAATAAGTATGTGTTTCTATAAGTGATTGTTAAAAAGACTAAGTATGTGTAAGTTTCTGTAAAAGTAAGTGTGCTGGTGTGTGTATAACTGTATATGCAAGTAAATGGATGTTTGATTCTTTATTAGCATGAGTGACTATGTGTGTCAGTAACTCTATGGATGAGTGGGATTGTGTTACAGGATGTTTAGGTGTATGAGTACATATGATGTGTGAGTACATGTATGAGTGACTGTATAGGATTGTTGGTGGATGAGTGGATGTGTATGTGGATCTTAGAATTACTGAATAGGTTGTTGTAACTGTTATTGGTATGTCCATTGTTTTGAAAATTTTAGTCTCTATTTTTGAATGTTTGTATCAAAGGTTTTATTAGGGTGAGAGGAGGTCTACCACTCTGTCACAAGGATAATGTCATCAGTGATGTCATTTGAGATGTCATCAGTGATGTCATGAGTGATGTCACTGACCATGTCATGAGTGATGTAATATGTGACGTCATCAGTAGTGCATTGCGGGCGTGCGAGTTATAGTTAGCTGAACTAACTATAACGGGGGAATTTCATTGGTTTTTTACGAGTGAAATGTCCAGCTAACTATAACATGTGTGAAACCTTTGGTTTTTTCATTGAATTTCTAAGGTTTTTTAAATGCTAATTCCTAACTATAACGTGTGTGAAACCCATGGTTTTTTCAGTGAATTTCAAAGGTTTTTTAAATGCTAATTCCTAACTATAACGTGTGTGAAACCCATGGTTTTTTCAGTGAATTTGCAAGGTTTTTTAAATGCTAATTTTTTTTTTTTCTTCTTTTTTTTTTTACATATTTTTATTTTAATTTTCTATCCTTTTTTAAAGACTATGGTTAAATTTTTAAAATTCTACAATATGTTTTTTTAACATATTTTATAAAATAAACAGGTAAAATTTATTAGCAATAAATTTTTTCCTTTTTTTTAAATTTTTTTTTAGTACGCGTACCGTAAGCTTACGGTAAGCGTACGGTTTACGCAATGTCCGTAATTTATCTACGCTGTTTGCGTATAGTTACGCAATTTGCGTAGCCGCGCGTACTCCGCGTGGGGCGCGTACGCGTGTACGCTACACGCGCACGTTACGCGGAAGTGTCGGGGAGTGACTGTTATGCGCATGCGCGCAAGCGCGTGACTTTTTTACGCGCATGCGTGCTTTTGCCGTAAGCGTACCGTAAGCGTACGGTGGGTCATGTGATCATGAAACACAACTTTTGATTGGTTGAAACTACTTTCAGTTCTAGAACTCTCCTACACCACACCCATTCCCCTCATTTCTGCTTGTGATCCCTTAGGAGAAGGAGCTGGGTTGTCTTTGTGATACGATGGCAGAACAGCAGAGCTCTTCTGAGAGTGAGGCTAGCAGCACTACCTTGAGGCAGAGAGCGAGGAAACAAAAGACCTCTTACGTATGGGATTATTTTACTTTTCCAGAAGGCCAGCAAAAGGTAAATGCACCCTTAGTGACTTGCAAGCTGTGTAAGCGTGTACTTTCAAGAGGTAATCCTGACAGGAAGTATTCCTTTGGGAATCACACCATGATGAGACACCTTAAGGATGTACACAGAAGGACACATGCTCGACTTACTGAAGGTAACCCTTCAGTAAATCAACCAAGCACATCCACAGCAGCTCAGCCTGGACCATCATCTGCAGAGCCGAGTCCTTCTTCTGCAGGTCAGGTGAGCCCTTCATCTGTGGGGGGAGCATCTCCTTTTTCTGGTCCTCTGGAAATTAACCCTCGGTTTGCGAGGGTTGAAGTACGGTGCGCCACTTGTCACGATCTAATTACTTATAGGGAGACCAGTGTTTCCCTAGTGAACAGTAAAATAGATCAGCACACTTGTCGTACCGTCTAATATTCCCATTCTTTCTTTCCTCTGTCCCTGCATGAACACAACGGCTCTTTTAAGAGCCAACCTTACCTTTCATCTATTTTTTATATATGTTTTTAAAAACTTTTTTTTTTTTTTTTACCGTACGCGTACGGTACGCGTAGTTTTTTTTTTTTTTTTTAAAAACACTAAAAATCAATTATCATATTACAAGGTCCTTGAGAGACTACAATTAAAAACTGCAAATGTGATTGTAGAGAAGTGGAAAAAAGGGACCATGACATTATTGACTTACCATACCCACTCAAAAAAATATTTATTCATTTAAATTTTTTTTTAATTGCTTTAAAAATGGTTCTAGTTTTCGAAAATTTTCTATCTCAATCTGAAAAAAAAGAAAAAAGTATTATTATTTAATAAAACATTTAATAATACAGTACACGTATTTACATATTTTTCAAAAAATATTTTTGCCTTTTTTTTGCTGTTTTCAGAAAATATTGCATTTCACTATAAATTGTGAAATCAATTGCATTCATCATTTAACAGCAGGCAAAAAAAAATTTACAATCTCAAAGATTGTTTTTAAAAAAGCCCACAATCTCTTTTTCCATAAACATAACTTTAAAGAAAGGCATAATATTCTTAAAAAATATCATCTAATATCAATACTTATTTCTTTAAAATACCGTCTGATATTTTTGTTTCAGAAGTATAATCACAATAATATATGTCAAATAACTCCACAATACATCTGGTTCCATTTCCTTTAGGCCAAATAGTAATTTTAAAATTCTTTTTTTGTTTAATTTCCAATGGTAATCCAATAAAAAACAAAAGTTTAAATTGTACAGATGTCACCGATTCTCTGTAACATTTTGGTTTCCGAAAGAATAATTAATAATTAAATAAGTCCACAATAGAATTGTTTACTTTTCCGCATGGCCAAATAGTAATTTTAAAAATCTTTTTTGAAAAAATTTCCAATGGCAATCCAATAACATTCCAAAATTTAAATTGTGCAGATGTTACCGATTTTTTCTAAATTTTTGGTTTTCCAAAGTTTCCTTAAAAAATTGAAAAATTCCACATTACAATTGGTTACCTTTCCATTAGGCCAAATGATAATTTGTTAAATCTTTTTATTTGTAAATTCCAAATGGTAATCCAATAAAATGGTAAAATTGTTTTCTCCAGATGTTGTCAAATCTCTCTAAAATTTAGGTTTCAGGAAGATTAGATAGGAATTTGCTAAATCAAAAGGCAAACGTTGCTTAAAAATCAATTGGGAATCATTACACAATGTCCAGCCTTTTTCACATTTAAGATAAACTGTGTAATGACCAGAAGTTACAGTAGGTCCATCATGGAAAATTATTGCAACTGTTACAAAAGTTTTTCCTGAAATTGATAATTGCTGTCCTGTAAACTTCTTTATTAAAGTATCCAATTTTGAACCATCAGCTCTACATCGTTGCATCATTAAAATTACATACTGTCTGTATTCCTTTAAAATTAATGTTGAAAACATGTCAGATTTACACTCACCGCATTGCATGCTATGATTAGCATCTTTAACTAATTTAGCAAAAGTGACTGTTTTACTCTCTGGCAATGTTAAATAAATAAACCTTTCAGAATCAACATTAGAGCCACATATATTATAACAGTTTTCACAACTATGTTCCCATTTATAAGAGAGACCAAATACATTTTCAATGTTAACCCCTTCTTCTTCCAGTACCTGAAGAAAATAAATCAAGAATTCCTGTGCGTCTTGCTGTACATTTTGAGAAAACTGTGTTCGTCCTGAACATACATCTAAAACTTTTCTAATTTCAGTAGCACTTTCTATTTGAGTTTTATCATTACTCAGCTTTTCAAAAAGGAGACTCCGCACAGTACAGAATCTTTTTCCCTGATTTACTATTATCTGCTCTTGCAAACTTTCCAGATAAAATGCAACATTCAGCACTACATTAGCGTAGCAGTTGACACCAGAGCTATTTTCAAAATAACATCCTACAACCTGTTCTTCATTTTCCTTATTCTTTTTGCTTGCAATTACATCACTCCTCTTTTTTTTCCTCCTCTCTACATCTTCATTACAGATATTCTCATTTCTCCTTTTACGAGAAACTACACGTTTCTCCAACACAGGATACTGACCTAAATGAGGAGCATAGCTTCTTCTTAATCTATTATACTCCTTTACACAATTTGTATCAGCACTAACTTTTGAATCATCAAAGTCTATCATGAATAAACCTGATAATGTTTTCACTCGTGACAAAGCAACATATGCCATACCTTCTTTGAACACAGTTGAACCAATGTTCACAAATGCACAATCTACAGTCAATCCTTGAGACTTGTGAATAGTTACAGCATATGCTAGAGAAAACGGAAACTGCTTCCTACGTACATATAAGTCTTTCACAAGCATGAAACGAACTGTACAACGACAAATATCTTTAACTTCTTCTATCTGATCAAATTTTATTTTTAAACATTCAATTCCATCTTTTTTCTGATAATTAATAAAACCCACAACTCTTCCCATAGCTCCATTAACTAAACCTTTTTCAACATCCAAATTTCTCCTTAAAAATACTCTACAGTTCATGCAAACATATAGATTTTTTTCTAATCCAGCTGTTTTGGAAATCTTCTTCTCTAGTGAATCCAATTTATTTTTCAGTGTGCCTGTTAATGTGACAGTAATTCTTCCATCCTCAATTTTGTCCACTGCTTCCAATTTCCTGATATCTTCCTTTTCCAATTTCAAAAGCTCCTCATTGAATATTGAGCATTCACGTAGAGTTGGCATTAAGCAGATGACACTTTTGTTTTCTGCAATGTTCTTGTATATCTTCTCTGCAACTATTTCTTCCTTTGGAAATAAATTATGTAGCAGCCGAGTCTGTAATGCTTTTTTGCCAGCTTCTGTGAGTAGTCCAATCCTGATATCTTTCAGAATACTTCCATATTCTTCATCGTTTGCTTGCCTCATATTAGTTGTAAGTTCCTTGTACTCAAAGAAGGACCAAATATTTGTATTACCGATGCTTCCCAATGACTTCTTCGTGTCTTCATGTGT
Organism: Triturus cristatus; assembly: GCF_964204655.1. Lineage (NCBI taxonomy): Eukaryota > Metazoa > Chordata > Amphibia > Caudata > Salamandridae > Triturus > Triturus cristatus. The sequence goes on from NC_140594.1 coordinate 967,245,824, forward strand.
CACAGTATTAAACACTGGTTGTCCTTTAACTGGAGTAAGTTGCAAAAGATCTCCAAAAACTATGACGTGTTTTCCTCCAAATAACACGTCATAGTCTGATTTCAGAATTTGCTGCATTCTTAAATGCACAAAGGCAAGCATTAAGTTCGATACCATGCTCACCTCATCAATAATGAGAACTTGCATCTTCTTCAATACTCTTGAAACTTCCAAGCATGCTTCTCCAGTTAGCTTGTTGTATTGTATTTTGTTCTCATGCTCCACTGGTAACATTAGCAAACGATGTAAAGTGATTCCTTTTATGTTATATGCTGCTAACCCAGTTGGAGCAGTAACCACACAAGACAAAGTAGAATCCGTTTTTTGCTGTAGGTAGCTTCTGATGACTTTTATTAGGAAACTTTTTCCAGTTCCAGCTTGTCCGCTTACATACATCCTGATTGGATGAAATGATGTGCATGAGCACTCTTTTTTTTCATGTAGAAATCCGTGATCAATTTTGTTTCTGATCTCTTCATAAATTTGTTGCTGCTCTTCGTTCAGTTGTCTTTCCAAATTTTGTAAGTCTATAAATTCTCCTTGAGCTTGATTCATAGCCGTTTCCACTTCATTCATGGCTATTGATGCTTCATTTTCAACGATTGGTTGTCCTAGGGGATCTTGACTGAGTGTTCCTGAACTTTGGCTGTCCTGAGAACTGTCTCTAGCTATTTCTGCTGCAATTGTAGTTTCCTGTTCAATTTCTTCATTTAACATTTGCAGATAAGTTGTGAATGTATTGCATTGTATGCTGTCTTTGCAAGCATTAAAAGAATCTTCATAGCTTTGAAATTCTCCCAGTAGTTCATCCTCTGTACGCCATGGTTTAAACAGCTGTAAAAGAGCCAAGTAGTAAAATTCCTTTTTGTCAGTAGTGTCGCAACTCAGCTTCCGGTGATTTATCAAACTTCCTTTTGTTTGCTTCACCAAACATCCTTCCTCACCAATGACTTTATATTTTCCATTGTTGATGTCTTCTGCGGCTTTCCGTGAATAAATGTAGTTCTGCAGCACTTCATAGAGACACATGTTCTCCAGATGATGACTTCTCTTTGGGTAATATGTATCCAACATGTTTGATTTCAAAATATCTGTACTTTCTGGGTCATTCTCGGCCAAATATTCAATTTCTCCAACAGATTTCAGTACCCGATTTCTCATTGCTGCAAGGCCTAAACTTGCCCAAATTATTCTTCTTGATTTCGAGTAGAGACTTGCAGAAGATAACCTATCTGAACATTCGTAGGATCCAATTTCTCGATGCGATAACATCTTCAAACTGAAACTGTACAGCTTCTTACTGACAGTTTTCTCGTGAGAAATCTCTTCCCACATTTCCTTCAATTCTGTTTTTTCTGATTTCGTAATGTAAGACGTTACATATCGAGCAACAGCAATGGAATTGTCAGCTACATACTGTATATCCATGTTAGCGTTCCACATGGATAAAATCACTGGGTTGTAGTCATTTATATTTTTTGATTCTTCTTTTCTTTTAAGGTTGTAGGTATTCTTAGGTGATTTTCTTCTGATAGTATGTCTCACAGATGACATAAAACTGTTAACTCTTCCATTTGAAAGAACAGGTCTAGGAAATCCAAATCGACATTTAGTGTAGTATTTATCTTTGCTCTTGTATTTCCGTCGACAGTATTTTCCACACCGATGACTTTGGAAACGTAAAACTTGCTCCTTTAACTTTTTCTCTTCTGTGCTTTTTGGTATAGCACATGTTGCATATTCTTCAATGTAAGATAACACTGCTTCATCAGTATCTTTTCCAAACTTTGGGGCATCCTTGATCCACAACAGCATATGAATATGAGGAGCACCTCTTGCCTGGTACTCTTTTCTCCAAAAGAAATCCACTACTTCTCCTAGAGGTGGATTTTTTTTATTGCAGATGAAGGACATCATAGCCTCAAATCTATGATTGAAATATCTGCAAACATTAACCGGATCCAATGAGCACAGTTCTCCTGCTGTCTTGTATTCGATGTTTTTAATGTTTGAATTTGCCTCTCGTAGAAAATCCAGTAAATCATCCCAAGCGTACTCGGCACAGCTTAGGGTAAGGAACCATGTTGGAGTTCCTAAATTCCGTAACATGCATTTTAATTCACCATGGCGTCGGTACCAATATTCATTTGTCCCACGCTGACAAGCCATCAGATTGATCAGTTGTGTTTCCAAATGATCATCTCGGTGCTGCACTTTCTCCATAAAATCCTTAGCAGACACATTTTGTAAATGTACTCCACTTTTTAAAATGTGATTTACTGCATAAGACAGTGCAGACAAGTCGCTTTCAAATAAAAGATGGAACAAATAAGGAATACTTTGTCGAAATCTGGGATCTTCAGCATATAGTCTTGTAGTCCGATACTCAGAAGCTGGAATCTGTTCCGGACGTTCATCGTATCGTCCTCCTTTTCCTTTAGGAAACAGCTGGGGAAAACATCGAGCTTCCAAGCTCTCCTCCCATACACTCACGGGAGTTCCTTTTGCTTTCTTCATCTGAAATAGATCAATATTGTCTCCCATAACTTCTTTTGAATGAAGAGGATGTATGCTAAAATGTTCATAAATTTCTTCTTCCTTTGACTTGTCCACTTTTTCAATTTGTCCAGTTGGTGTTTCTGTGTCTTCTTGTAAATCTTCTTCTTCTTCTTCTTCTATATAAATTGATTCATACCATTTGTTATTCCTTTTCAAATACAAATTTGCTCTTTGTACTTTCCGTACATCTACCAGCTCCTGCCAAATCTTCTTATTCTTTGTAGGTACACCATTAACCAGAATAATTAATGGTTCAGTTTCCAAAGTATCCGCATCAATAGTTTCCATATTTTTTTTCAAATCCAAGGGCAAATACACCACTCTACCTTTTAAACCTCTCAGTAAATCTGAAGGAGGTAATTTACCAGTTTTGGGCTCCATACGTACTATGGTCTGGAACGGATGAACACATTGAATGAGTATAGACTCATATGTATTTAATTCAGAAAGTTCAGCAGGAATAGCATCCAATTCTAAATTATTATGTACAGCTCTGGTCGGCATTCTATTTTCCTCTAGCTTGTTGTAACAGTATTTACAAATACGCTGAACTTCACCCAATTCAAAACAATTTTCAAGAAATATATAGGTGGCAAAATCCTTCCACTTATAATTATCTTCATTTTCACTCTTTCTGTAGAGATCAACATACCTGGTTTGTTTTCTATAATGAGTTCTGCGGCAACAAATACAAGTAATATTTGGTCTTTCATTAGAGATTATTGCAAATTTTGTTATGTGATCATTAAATGTCTTACTTACAGAGGGTTCTACATTTTCTTCCACTTCTTCCTCATTTACTGTGTCCTTCTCTGCTATGTTTTGTTCAGGACCAAAGTAACAAAACTGAATTTCATCAACAACCTTCTCTACATCTGATACCGTTCCACGGAACAGAGCCCTATTCAATTCATCTAACTTTATTGCTGGACTTTTAGCAAAATACAACCGTCTTACAAACTTTCTCATTTCAGTATGATGAACAGCCAGCATCCTAAAATGATGGAAAACACTATTACACACTTTTCTAGATAGACAAGCCAGAGAATGACCCTGCAAACCAGTATTCTCTCTCACTCTGCATGGATCTAGACTTTGAACCACCTTAATCTTCTGTTTCACACTTTTTTTGCTATATTCTCTTAGAAACTCACGAAATTTATCAATAGATTCCTGACGCACAGTGCAAATACTACTACAATTCCAAGTGTACACTGGGGCTTTAGGACGTCTCCCCATAGCCTCATCCGCCATCACTTGTACCTCATCTCTTGGAACCATTATCTCCTTCTCCATTATGCAACCATTTTTCACTTCATAAGCACGACCTCTGGTGTCAACTGCATGCAGCAAACTATTACTTTGAAAATAACTCTCTTCATTAAAAAAAGGTTCACTACTTGAACTATGCATCCATTTTCCTAAAAACACTTTACAAAAGTTTGTTCTGTTCACTACTCTTTTCCTTTTGCTATGTGATTTCAGTACATTAACCATTTTGTCTAATGTACGCATCTTATTCAAAATTAAAATGAATAGTTTCCTTTTTAATTCTAATGCCTTTGCTGCAATGGCTTCAATTTCTTTTTTTCTCTTATAAAACTTTGCCTTTTGCTTATATTTCTTCACACCCTTTATCAAATTGGACATAACTCTCCTCTGAAACATTTTTCTACGTATCTCTTTAAACGCTGTTTTTCTGTTTAAGTTTATCTTTTTAGTTGCAGAAGGTATATTTGCATTAACTAAATTCTCAATTTTTTCCTGTCCTTTTCGATTGAAATCATTCTTTCCAGTACAGACATTTTGTACATTTTTCCTTTTTTTTAATATGTTCCTTAGAAAATCTTTTGTTTGCTTACCAGAAGATTTTTTCTTCTTCCCAACATGAGCATCTTCAACTAACTTAGGTCCTCCAGTTGTCTTCAAATATAGGTTTTTTTTGTGCTCTTTTTTTACTCTGGATTTTGTAGGCATCTTAAATTTTGTTCACTGCTCTTTAGCAATACCTGAAAAAAACTAAAAAAAAAATTCCTTTATTTTATTTAAATATATTACTACATTTGTTTTCACATTAGTCACAAAACGAAATTTCTTTGCCAATTTGAAAGCACACTTACTGCTCTTTTTTTTGGCAAGTGATAAACACTTTTACAGACTGACACATTATGAATCCACTTTTCAGATTTTTTAAAAAGCACATGTCCAAACTGCTTTTTCAGACCATCACCATTTGTAACCTGGGTGACTGCCTACACTCCAGCAAGGGCAACCAGCCTTAGTGATGCTGAATGTATTTGCATTACTGACTGAAACCTCAAACCCCACTCGCTTGTGAATACTGTGCATGATTCCACATGGTAAGTAGCTGGCTGTGTGCTAAGAGTCTGCTTCTGCACCAAAAAAAGGCTCCCCCTTTCCTTCTAATCCAACTGTGAAATCACCAGAGCAATACGCAATAAATCTATGCCTGTAATTCCTATTTACACACAGAGTCATGTTTTCACATTAGTCACAAAACGAAATTTCTTTGCCAATTTGAAAGCACACTTACTACTCTTTTTTTTGGCAAGTGATAAATACTTTTACAGACTGACACATTATGAATCCACTTTTCAGATTCTGAAAACAGCACATGTCCAAACAGCTTTTTGAGACCAGCAACATGTGTAACCTGGGTGACTGACTACACTCCAGCAAGGGCAACCAGCCTTAGTGATGCTGAATGTATTTGCATTACTGACTGAAACCTCAAACCCCACTCGCTTGTGAATACTGTGCATGATTCCACATGGTAAGTAGCTGGCTGTGTGCTAAGAGTCTGCTTCTGCACCAAAAAATGGCTCCCCCTTTCCTTCTAATGCAACTGTGAAATCACCAGAGCAATACGCAATAAATCTCTGCCTGTAATTCCTATTTGCACACAGAGTCATGTTTTCACATTAGTCACAAAACGAAATTTCTTTGCCAATTTGAAAGCACACTTACTGCTCTTTTTTTTGGCAAGTGATAAACACTTTTACAGACTGACACATTATGAATCCACTTTTCAGATTTTTTAAAAAGCACATGTCCAAACTGCTTTTTCAGACCAGCACCATTTGTAACCTGGGTGTCTGCCTACACTCCAGCAAGGGCAACCAGCCTTAGTGATGCTGAATGTGTTTGCATTACTGACTGAAACCTCAAACCCCACTCGCTTGTGAATACTGTGCATGATTCCACATGGTAAGTAGCTGGCTGTGTGCTAAGAGTCTGCTTCTGCACCAAAAAATGGCTCCCCCTTTCCATCCAATGCAACTGTGAAATCACCAACGCAATACGCAATAAATCTCTGCCTGTAATTCCTATTTGCACACAGAGTCATGTTTTCACATTAGTCACAAAACGAAATTTCTTTGCCAATTTGAAAGCACACTTACTGCTCTTTTTTTTGGCAAGTGATAAACACTTTTACAGACTGACACATTATGAATCCACTTTTCAGATTTTTTAAAAAGCACATGTCCAAACTGCTTTTTCAGACCAGCACCATTTTTAACCTGGGTGTCTGCCTACACTCCAGCAAGGGCAACCAGCCTTAGTGATGCTGAATGTATTTGCATTACTGACTGAAACCTCAAACCCCACTCGCTTGTGAATACTGTGCATGATTCCACATGGTAAGCAGCTACCTGTGTGCTAAGAGTCTGCTTCTGCACCAAAAAATGGCTCCCCCTTTCCATCTAATGCAACTGTGAAATCACTAGAGCAATACGCAATAAATCTCTGCCTGTAATTCCTATTTGCACACAGAGTCATGTTTTCACATTAGTCACAAAACGAAATTTCTTTGCCAATTTGAAAGCACACTTACTGCTCTTTTTTTTGGCAAGTGATAAACACTTTTACAGACTGACACATTATGAATCCACTTTTCAGATTTTTTAAAAAGCACATGTCCAAACTGCTTTTTCAGACCAGCATCATTTGTAACCTGGGTGTCTGCCTACACTCCAGCAAGGGCAACCAGCCTTAGTGATGCTGAATGTATTTGCATTACTGACTGAAACCTCAAACCCCACTCGCTTGTGAATACTGTGCATGATTACACATGGTAAGCAGCTACCTGTGTGCTAAGAGTCTGCTTCTGCACCAAAAAATGGCTCCCCCTTTCCATCTAATGCAACTGTGAAATCACCAGAGCAATACGCAATAAATCTCTGCCTGTAATTCCTATTTGCACACAGAGTCATGTTTTCACATTAGTCACAAAACGAAATTTCTTTGCCAATTTGAAAGCACACTTACTGCTCTTTTTTTTGGCAAGTGATAAACACTTTTACAGACTGACACATTATGAATCCACTTTTCAGATTTTTTAAAAAGCACATGTCCAAACTGCTTTTTCAGACCAGCATCATTTGTAACCTGGGTGTCTGCCTACACTCCAGCAAGGGCAACCAGCCTTAGTGATGCTGAATGTATTTGCATTACTGAGTCCAACCTCAAACCCTTAAACTATTCTTTTATTATACCAGTACACCTTAATTTATTGTGAAAACATAGTCCATATTATTTTACTTGTTCCTCACATTTAAATTTCTCCCAAAACAGAAAATAATAAACACAACTTCAACAAAAAGAATTGCATTTCTATTATTCATTTCTTAATTTACCATATACATCCCCTCTCAAACTCTAAACTCACCTTTAAAATTAGTTAGTTGTGAAAGAAATGTGGCACTCAAACAGCAGATTATCAGAGCCAGGATCTCTGTTCTTTATACCTCTCTCCTCTCAGCAGAACCAGATAATGGCAAACTTTCCCTCTCTTTTTCCACACATATACATGTTAGTTTCAAATCTCAGTGCTTGCCCCTTTTTTTCAAATGTAATCACACATTTCTATTGGTTGAAAACCAACCCTTTTCCAAAAGTACCCTTCCCCCAACTTGACTTCTGCCTAGTACCCTTCCCCCAACTTGACTTCTGCCTGCTACCATAGCAACAGCTCATGGAACACTGCTGTGTGGAGTCAGGTCAGAAGTTCGCCAAACAATGTTTCAATTCCACAGAGCAAGAGTGCTTGACTTTTCAAACCTAACAGCAAATCCATAGTACTGTTCTTTGGTAACACATTTTTCTGTACCAATACAAAACATGCTTCTATTAATTTACACATACAGCCTAGTTTTTATTCTAGAATGGCATGAAACAGCCAATCAGTTCTTTTTTTTATGAAAAAAATATGTATGCCTCCATTTCCAAACTGTCTTTCTTTTCATATTGCCATTCTACTGAATTACACCTCCTGAGTGCATCCAGTTCTCCTTTGAAGATGTTCACAGTGTGGATTGTAGGGCACAGCTATGTCTTCTGGAGTGAAAAGTTTGCAGAGAAAACAGGTATGGTGAGAGACCTTGCTTTGCCAAATGTAGACATTAAATGGATTGGTCAGAGAGGGTTAAAGTGGCACCAATTGATGCCATTGGTGAAATCCTTCATGCACATCCAACACCCTGACCTCATAATAGTGCACTGTGGTGGCAATGACCTAGGCACTTTGACTGGGGTAGGTCTGGAAATGCTTATGAAGGACACCTTTGCACAACTGTTTTCACTTTTCCCTAAAACTGCCTTTGTGTTTTCTAACATATGCCAAAGGCAAAAATGGAACTGGTCCAATCATTTCTGTCCGCAGATTGACAAAGCAAGAAAGCACGTCAACAAATCTGTTTCTGCTTTCCTCCGTGACTATGGTATGGGTTCCATTTACCACAACAACTTGCGTTATGACATGCAAGACATTTATAGAGGAGATGGTGTGCACTTCAATGATGAAGGGAACAGAGTCTTCCTCTTGAACCTTAGACTCTGCATCGGTACTTACTTGTAGGTACCACAAAAAAATCACTTCATAAACACAACGGCTCTTTTTAGAGCCCCCTAATATCTAAACACTTAAATCTGATTTTCATTTCTTTTTTTTTTTTTTTTTTTACCGTACGCTTACCGTACGCGTACCCCGTGATTTTTTTTAAAATCAATAAATGTTTTCTTTGTACTTTTCTGTCCTTTTTTGACCCCCTTACAAATGTTAGGGGGTCTGTAACTCTCCTCCTTGCCCCCTTTTCTTGTTATCACTCTTTTTTTTCTGAGTGAAACACACGAAATGGCGGCCGCCGCTTCCTGGTTTCGACCGATTCGAATGTTTACTAAGATCTAAGAGCCAATCAGAATCGCGCTCGCGCACGCCACCGTACACGTATGGTAAGCGTACCGTAAGCGCACCGTAAGCTGGCTCAGATATATATATTGATTTAAAGGCTATTTTCTCAGAATCTACTGAACAGATTTACACCAAACCTACAAAAGGCACTTCCTTGACCTGAGGACTACCTCTCTGCAAAATTTCTAGTAATTCTGTTCAGCCGTTCGGGCTGTAGCCCTGTCTAAAGGTCCTATGGAAAAATGCATGGGAAAAACGCGTTTTGGGACCCCCCTTTTATCTCAGCCCCCGCTTGACGAATCCCCCCGAGACATTCAGGGAAGGAGCGGAGCGTAGCGCCCCACCTATTTTGAAAAATTCGCAAGGATTCGTCGACCGGCGCCAAAGTTATTCAAAATAGAATGTTGCGGATTTCCTATGGAAACGTGGTCCTAACTATAACTACCTACTGGCGACTGCCAGTAGGTAATATATATATATATATATATATATATATATATATATATATATATATATATATATATATATATATCCCCTACCGGCAGTAGGCAGTTAAAGTTAGGACCTAGTTAACATAGGAAGCGTTTTTTCTTTTGCCAATATCTTTGGCGTCGTTTGACGAATCTCCAGAAATTTTCAAAACTAATTGTTCACTCAGATCAGCTCCTGTCTTGAAATTTTCGGGGTGATTTGTCAATGGGGGGTCAAGAAAAATGGGGGGGGGTCCGAAAACATGTTTTTTCCATGTTAATTTCCATAGGAAACTTTAGACACGGCTACAGCCTGAACTGCTGAACGTAATTACACCAAATTTGGCAGAGAGATAGCTCTTGGTCCTTTAAATGATATAAATATGTGCAGTATTTTTGACATATTTAAATATTTACAGATATCGATATTTGAGAATTGTGAGATCTGATTGGCTGAGCCGTTCCGAGCATGAGCTTGCCTCTGATTGGCTGCCAACAGTTAAACTAGGAAGCGTTGGTAGCCATCTTGTGACTCGGTTGAAACCAGTGACGGCCTGTGTAGGGCGTTTTACCGGGGTGGTGACGTGGCGCAGAGGAGGGGCAGGGTGGGGGGTTGCAAAATGCGGCAAACGGCCGATTTCAGGTAAGTTCCGAAAAAAATTAATAAAACAAATTTGGAGCTGCATCGCATTCTGCGCCACGTCACCGCCCCGGTAAAACGCCCTACACGGGCCGTCACTGGTTGAAACGAGTAGGGGGGAAAAGGGGGAAAAAAGTAGAAGAGGACAGGGTAGGAACACTGTGACCTCACTAGGGTGCTCAGGGGGTGCCACAAGGAGTCTGAAGGTAAAAAAAACCCATTTTTTATATGTTTTCGGCGGGATTCACGTGATTTGCGTAGGGCCTGGAAATCACAGCGGGAAAAAGAAAAACAAACCACGGTGTTGCACGCTTAGTTTAATTAAGCCCCTAGGTGGGCTACTTTCCGGGAGCAATGTTTAGTTATGATGTAGGTTTGCTTCTGTCACGGACACCGCCACTTCCTCTGAGCAAATATAATGATATGGGGGGTATGCGTCTTCCCTCCCCCTCTGCTCGAAAGAGCAGCACCTGTTTGGAGCTATACGTAAAATGTAAGTGTCATTGTTGCCAGGGCACTACTTCCCCAGTCATCTATGCAGTAAAATGCGGGGGTCTGTTGCGGACTGCTGGCCCCGGGGAGTACAATGTTAGCGGGCCTTTAAATTGGATGGAGACGTATCGTCCAGTTTCTCTTAAGAAGCTTTCCATGGCTCTGGGTATCGTTATCTCCGAGCGCCGGTTTCAACAATGAGCTGTGGTGCATACCCCTGGGACATTGTAGTTTGGTATGGGAGGGCGGGATCTATGCAGTGTTGCCGATCTATCTCAGCAAAGTTCTGCTTCGCTTCATGGAAGCGAGAGGAGGAAATTTGCTCCCGCTTTTATGAAGCAAAGCAGATTTGCTTTTGGGCAAAGGGAGCTTGCATAGAGCAGCTGGCTTTGTTCAAAAGGAATGCCGGCTGCCACAGGAGGTGGGGAGGTGGCAGGGAGTGTGGGAGATTGGGGCTCGTTGCACGGTTTCCCAACATTGCGGCAAGGCTCCAGAGTATACGGTTCCCTGGGCTTAAAAAGAGCAGGCTGAGTTTTAGTTATAGGGTGGCTCTAAAAGGAGCCCTTGTTTTCATTATGAGTTTGTTGGAACTACATGTAAGTGCGGATGCACAGCTTAAAGTTGTTGAAAAAAACTTGGTTTCCTTGATCTGTGAAATGAACTCCATCACTTCTGTATATGTCATCCGTATTAAAATGTATATTGTTGTTGTAGATGGACCCCATTCTATGATCTCTGAGGTATGCAGACACAGCTTTATTGACATTCTTCCCAGCTTTATCAATCTGAGGACAGAATTGATTTGACCATTTCCACATCTGTCTTTGGCATATATTGGAGTATACAAAGACAGTTTGAGGTAAAAGCAACATCAATTGTGCAAAGGTATCTTTCATGAGCATTTGCAGACCAACCCCAGTCAATGTGCCTAGGTCATTGCCACCAAAGTGCACAATCATGAGGTCAGGGTGTTGGAGATGCAAAGAGGTTTTAACCAAAGGCAACAATTGGTGCCACTTTAATTCTGTCTGTTTAAGCTACTTAATGTCCACATTTTGAAAACCTAGGTCTTTGTCAATACGCCTGTGTTCAGCATAACTTTTGCACCAGAATCCATAGCTGTGTCCTACAATCCATACTAGCATTTTGAAGGTATGACTGGAAGGAATCAAAAGATGTCTGTAGCTCATGTAGTCCTTTGGTAGAATGAGAGATATGTTGAAAGGTGGAGAAGAAGCTTTTTTTGAGAAAACCATAACTGATTGGCTGATGAAGAATATTGTGTAGTGAAAACCTGGGTGCATGTTACTTTCATTCAAACATCAATCATAAGGTGCGTCAGATTATAAACACCCAGTGGCACATCCTTAACTCAGACTCCCATAAAAATATCCTCCCTAAACCTATCTTTGCGTTTCGCCGCAACAAAAATCTGAGAAACGTTTTGGTTAAGTCAAGAGAGCCTCAAAGAGACAGGTTCATACAGAAATCTATTACTGGAAGTAACCCCATTATGGGAACACACAAATGTGGCCATTGTCACGCTTGTGAGTTTGCCACTGTAGGCCATGTCCTTACCTGGGGGAAACGTACTTTCACCTTCAAGAACATGACCAATTGTCGTACCAGTAATGTGATTTATCTCATCCTGTGTCCCTGCCATAAAGGATATGTAGGTGAAACTGGCAGGGAACTCAGGGTGAGATTTAGTGAACACAAGTCAGCCATAACTAATCACGGGCACTGGAGCTCCGATGGTTTCCCATTGGCTGGAGTGTGGACACTCAGTGGAGGATTTGCGTTGGACTATTCTGGAACACATTCTACCTTCCAAGGATGGGAATACTGACACCTTAAGGCGTAAAAGAGAGGTATTCTGGATTTATACTCTCCAAACATTCGATAATGGACTCAATGAGTCTCTCCCTTGGGAGAATGCTATCATCTGAATTGTACTTCTCGTCAGTTTTATGCTTTATTAGAAGGCCGATTCCCTTTTTGACTTGGTCGTTACATGAATACCGATTTTTTTGTTGCTTATATATTTTGTTGCCTCCTGGCTTTCTTTACTCATCGTTTTGTGACGATATTATTCTCTCAATATGGCCGAATTTTTGGCTATCTATTTTTTTCTATTTTCTTCTATTTACTTTCTGCACCATTAGGGTCCGCTTTCTATTTCTCTGAGAGGGCCTTTCCATCATGGGTCACGTGATTCCTTCTTGCCGGGTATTTTAGCACTGCACTTTTACCCGGGCTCTGTAGCTATCGGTGGCCGGCTGCGGGACTCCGTATCTCCACCAGGATACCGGTTTGGGGACTCACGCGGTAAGGTTTTAGCACACTTGCTGACGGCGTTTCTTTAATATCCTAGGCTAATTAATCCCATTTACTTATACTTGGGTTTTTCTTGGGGTTTGTTTCTAGAGCCGAAAACGATGTCTGGTGGACCCTGTGCCTATTTGATCTTTATATGATCTACTTATATCATCGACTAGCCCATTACAATCCCCTGGAGCTTTTATTGGTGAGTTCCCATAACGCCTATTATCATTTAGGTATACTTCCGAGACAAGTTAATCCTGGTTAGTTACTTTGGAACTACGATCTCTTTTTGTCTACAGATCTTAGACACGACTGTGGAATGTTGTATATAAACCCGTGATCCAGCTACCCATAGCTTGTGGTTTTCTCTATCTTGAGGCAAGATAGTTTTTTATTCTGCATACTGACCCGAGTTAGCTTGTCAGTATCTGCAATAGACCCTGCTGTATATCTTCGCATTTCTGTGCAGTATGTACTCAATTGTTTTTTTACAGATTTCTGTTCTTGATCTTTGGATGTATTACCTATTTTCACATCTATATTTTTAGTTTTTTCGCTAGTTTTTGGATGCCATGTCTTGATTTTTAGTCCATTATACATTGATTCATTTCATTTTCTTTCCAGCTAAGTATGCGTTCTCCGGCCTGAGTTTCCAGCTCTAAATGATGTACTAGGTGTTAAAGCTACGCGCACACCAGTGATTTACAAGCTTTGCTGAGATACCTCTCCCTTTTTAAGTATGAAACCTTCTTAAGCATGGCTTTTTTCGTTAAATTATCTATGCTTGATTATTTCTTTCCTCTATTTTTCGTTTTTCAATAAGAATGCTTTATTGTTCTCATTATGTCACTTCAACTTTACATTGCACACGATTCTTTGGTGACGGTTTCCTCTTATTCTCAATTCTTTTGTGGGGATTGTATCCTTGTAACAACAGGTTTTGTGTTTTATGTATTTTCTATTATCCTAAATCTTGGTTTTGTGCTCCACAGACCGGCCACGTATTTATGTGCCCGAAGCCCGACATGTAAATTAGTATTCAGTCTCAAACAAATCTATTTGTGTATTTTCATTAAGACTGTTATGTCAATTGCGCCCTGAGGAAGGAGCTCATTGCAAAATATTCTGGGATCTCCGAAACGCGCGTCGGCGCTTTTTCGTCTGATTTATTGTGTTTTATGTATGCAATATTGTACTGTGCAATTTTTGTCCATTGTTGTCTTTATATGTATGAATCTGGTATATGTATTGTATTTTATAGTTCTTTTGTGTTGGGCATATGACTGTGTTCTTTAAATTACTTATTGTGTTAAAATTGAATTCATAATATGTTTGTTTTTATATGGAACTAACTAGTAGTGATTTCACTACAGCACTATAATGCAGAGTACCATTTTAGATAAATAAATAAAAATGAAAGAAAAAATAATCTAATTACTTCTTTTGGTCTGTGGGCACATCTCTATTTATGGACTTATTGCCTATATATATTGCACCAGTGGGGGGAATGTGCTTCTGTTTTTTGCAGTCTCTTATGCTGAAAGGACTGCATGGTGTTGTGACTAAGGTACAGGGTTGAATTAAGAGTGAAAATCGTCCCGCTAAATGAGAGAAATAGGGATGTTTGCAGATTGTGCCTTGTCAGAAAATACAGGGGGGGTGCGTTTCTTTACAAGAGATATGTTTTATGAATGTCTGGGACATAGAAAATACATGGAAATGTTTCCTGCATAGTTTGTGTACAGATTTGTTCATACTGGTGAATTACATGTGAATATAAGTGAAGGTAAATGTCAGGCTCTTACCCTGTGCTGAACCTGCGTATATTAGAGGGCCGGCAGATGGATAGTTTTGGAATGACACATCCTTTTACTCCCCCTCTCCCTACTTCTAGCCCCCAACGGTTCCTCCCTCTTCTCTTTCTAAAAAGAAAGTAACAGAGGCCCATCTACCGTGAAAAATAGCACTTAGACCTTCACTGGCCTGTTGATTGCATCTGTAGAACAGAGAGAAAGTCACAATCGGTGTGAATGCTACAAGAGTGCAGTATGTCATGTTGAAGGACTACATGGTCTTGTGACTAAGGTACAGGGATGAATTGGGTCGAAAATCAGCCAGGGAATGTAAAAGGAATGGCCGTCTGCAGATTGAACCTTGCAGGAAAATACTGGGGGCAGGGCTTTAACAGGGACATGCTTTATTAACTTCAGGGAGATGAAAAAAATGAAATGTTGTGTGCATACTTGGTGCACGGGTTTGCGCACACTTGTGAAGCATGCGTGAATATAAGTTAAGGTAATTGCCAGGCTTGCTGCTCGTGCTGAAGCTTCATACATCACATGGGGCAGCAGATCGAGAGACTGGGAATGACACGTCCCTTGACGCCCCCCGTCCTTCCTCCCGCTCTCTAACTGTTACTCTCCCTTCGTTTGTAAAAGGAAGGTAACAGAGGCCCATCTGTGTGGACCATCACTGGGCTACTGGGGGCATCTGAGGAGCACAGAGAAAGTTGTAATTGACTTTTATGCTACAGAAAAAACCGCACACAGTTGCAAATTACATACTGCTCAATTTAGATTGCTCAACGATTCGTCTTAACAGTTTAAGTTTGCTGAGGTTTGTCTATGGTTCAACATGTATTTTCAGACTAGTTATGTATCGGAACATCCGATACCTATAAAACACAGGTATCGATCTATTTGTATAATTGTTTTAGGTATGATGCCACTAGGAAAAGGGACAGGGAGATGCATGCATCCTTTCAGTAATATGGTGAGACTATCAACTGGACATGTAAAGGGTTTCTGGTTTGCATTTGAGTAGTCCAACATTGTTAGTAGTTGCTGAGTAGTAAAGATGCAACAAGAAATGAGGTTAAAGACATGGTGGGAAAGGAATTAACTGTTGGTATTGTATTTGTAACATACGACACAAATATGAAACATTTTAAAAAATGTATTTCAAATAACATGGCGTAATGTGCAGTATATGTGTCACAACAAAAATGAAACTATATGATAGAATTACAATCAAAATAGCACTGAATCGATATTTGATAAATGGAGATGTCATTAGAAAAAGAGAATAGAGAAAAAAATATCTTGAGTAACATTTCTCTTCCTGCAAAAAAGTATTATTATAAAATAGAACATCTCAGAGGTTTATCTGCAGACTACATAACTTTTAATATAGATAGTAATGTCCTCAACGGGTAAGTCGTCCGTTTCGTCGGCCAGCTCTGGGACACCTAAGCAAATAGAGTGGAAACATAAAGATAGTGTAACCAAGTATGTAAAGGGGAATTTGTAAAGAAAGTCAATATTTGAAAATGCAAAAAGGAAGGAAAAGCGAAATGAGAAAAAGGAAAAAAACTGTGTTCTTGAAGTGTTCATATAAGAGGCTGTCAAATCGGGTTACCATGCGCACTTATGGAGATCCATCGAAGTTCAAGAACTCAGAAACACCGTGATATGCACTCAGCTCTAAAAGGTCACCTGCATCTCTCCAAGCAAAAAGGGTCGCCATCCAATTGAGCAAGTTGAAAGAACAGACATGGTCATTGTAATCTTCTGCCAGCAGGAGCATGTCAGGGCAACTTGCATCATATTCTAAGATAGTCTGCTGCAAGAAACGCTGCATATGAGCGCATATACCAGAAAACACTCCACGTAGACCTATATTTCTTTTACAAAAGATTGAATCTAGTATGGGTATAAATATATGCCAAACATCAATGCATCTATGGAGGGATGCGGAGCACTTTTGAAGGACCCTATCGCGATAACTGGAATCGCTATAACAGGCCACATCCATTGAGTATTCTGACCACTTTGTGGGGTTGTCACCTCTTACGGTGGCTGACTACGTCTTTCATTGCGTAACTACATAAAATATAGAAGATATAAGAGCCAGCAATATACGTAATTATATAATTCGCGATTTTATCTCTGCCATGGTCCTGCATTGACCTACACCAGATACGTTGAAGGTCACACATACATTCTAACACGTGAAAATAAGGCATAGTGGCCACCACCCTCGATAAAGACTCTGTTGTTCCAGTTTTGTACATTGGAATTTATAATACAGGAAACTTGTTCCCCCTGTTTATTTGCCTGTGTGATACTGTGCCCGATTTGGACAAGGTCTTGAAGAAGGTGGTTTACGTCCAGACCTTATTGTTTTTTTCATCTTGACGGAAATGATTTACATCTTATGTTTCCCTCTTAATCCAGATGTGCATAAGTGTCTTGTATGAGTGTGAACGATTGTGAGGAATGTATGGGTTGTAAGAAGATTTGTTATTTTGGGGATAAACAAAATTGTACTTAATTTTGCATGATTGTCTATATGTATATACATTTTTATGCAAAAAAGAAAAAAGTTTTGTATCTATTAAAAAAATGACATTTAATGTATTGGTAAAAAAAGGAAAAAAGAAGTTAACGAAAATAATAAACATGACCTCATAAAATCAATCACGTTGTTGTAATGTTATAAATATTTGATGTTTGGCATATATTTATACCCATTCTAGATTCAATCTTTTGTAAAAGAAATATAGGTCTAAGGGGAGTGTTTTCTGGTTCATTTTGGTCTGTCTAGTTCCCCTCTTACTCCCAGACCTCATTCGCCCTTTAGAGGGGGTCCGTTGCGCTTTGATTGCATGAGAGCATGTACTCTATCTCCCCGTTATTGCATTATAAAATGCATTGTTCAAGCATATGTCTCTGGAACAGTCCTGATCATGAGCCAGCAATGGTCTCAGCAACAGTTCATTATCCAGGGAATCGCGTGAAGTAGTAGAGAGGCAGACATACAGGTCGCATTCAAAGGGGCACCGGAGACAGTAGACCACAGTTTGCACGCAGGTGAAATACAAGTAGCGGAAATTCAGCCTATATCTGATGCCAAATATTGCTAATGGCAAGCATTCAAAAACTTGTAGCATCCGTTCCCGGTACAGCTCCAATTGACGTGGGTGGGGTTGAAGCACAGGACGGGCAGCCATTTGGTAGTGGAGCTGAATAACGAGCACTGCACAAGCCAGGTAGAGCAGCAAAGGAACCCACCAAATGCGCTTGCAAAATTAGAATGAATGAAATCCGGTTTTACTATAAAAATAGTCTGAAAAGAGATAACAAGGCGGGAGTGCACTAGTTTAAAAAAAATGTGGTAGGCCTTCGGTTTCAGAGTGATTAAATATTTGGAGTTTAAATTGTGCAAAATGTAGCGGAATATTGGCATAGTGCAGTGACTCATTGTCACTTGGTGCTTACCCACCTGCAATTTGAAGGTCTCACAAGCTGATGTGTGAGCCACTTGTTGTAGAAACAATAGCGGTTTGTGTTAGTGTTTAAAATTAAAATCTGTTTTCAAAGTAGGAATGGAAGGCCAAAGCAAACCATCTCCAAACGCATGTGGGGGAGGATAGAAGACATTGGTGCAACATGTTACACGTTGTGAAAGAGTTGGTATGTACGGGATTCCTGCTTGTAGGCAATAGGACTTGCGGGTATTTGGAATAAGATAACTGCTTTTGAAAAACACACTGACCGTGGGAATAACAGCAGCTACTGGAGTTTGTTTAAAAAGCTGTTTAAATTATGGGCGGAAACTAACAATTTCCGTTTAATGTAACTTGTGTACAAACTAAAGAATATTGAACAGAACAAACAGTGTGTTTCTCTGTTAGGAAAAATTACTTATCTTCATTCTAACAGCAAAATGCAAAACCAAGGAATCCAAAACATGAGTAAAAGTAGTTTCAAGGTAGTTAAATGTATGAACGGGGTAATGTTTTATGCAATCATGGAGTTTGTGCTACACAGACATAAATCAATCAGAGATTACCAACACAATTTTGCAAACTCCCCGTTTGCATTCTTGCAGTTAAGTAATGACTCAGGCAGTATGAAAGCAGTCATTGATTCCCTCAGATACTACCCATGCAGTCCCGCAATGACCCCGAAATTACTCTTGAAGCAGTGTTGTAAATAGGTAGGCATTATCTTTTTATTGATATAGTCACTTAGGGAGTGGCCATGGACTCAGAGAATCAAGTAGGCAGTACTACCACACAAATTAAATCATTCATGGATTCCTTATGTAGTTATACAATGAGTGACGGAGTACTTTTGCACTCAAGCATTCACTGAGGCACTATGTATGCAGAGATTAATTACTTGAACTACTAGCTATGAACTTATCCATTCAGTGATGTAGAATAGAAGCATTTCTCCAATTATTCTGGAAATACAGTGTGACTCATGGAAACTGTGAGGCAGTACTGTTAGTCATGTTTTCACTACAGGAGTATGTATGTATTTATGTAATCTGCAACACAATTTAGTTATAGTCAGAGAATATCTTACAGTAGTACAAAAGAGCTTATGCAATCAGTAAATAACACCTCACCTGCCTTTCATATTTTTAAAAGTAATTATGGACAGTTGGATGTATCAACTAATAGTAAAATAAATGTTGATTTATTTTCCTTCAGTGTGTTTTTAAGTTTTAAATTTGAAGAAATACAAATTTAATGATACATGAGTGTAGTGTGTCATGTTGAACAAACTCTATAGTCTTTTGTCTGAGCAACTGGGATAAATTGGGGTCTAAAATCGGTTTGGGGAACGTAAAGTAAATGGGCCAAGTTTGCAGATTGTTACTTGTTGGAAAATACTTAAGACGGGGGGAGTTTTAGAAGACATCTTTTTTATTTATTTCAGGGAGATAGAATAAAAATTAATGTTGCCAAGAAACTTGGTGGATGGGTTTGCTCACACTCATGAAGCACATGTGAATATTAATGAAAGTAGTTGTCAGGCTTCCTGCTCATGGTGAATCTGTGTATATTACAGGGCCGGCAGATCGAGAGAAAGGGAATGATAGATCCCTTGACCCCCCTACCTACACCCCCCTCCTGCCCCTTCCTAACGCTTTCTATCCTCCCATTTGTAAAAGGAAGTACACAGGTCCATCTGCATTGAAAGATACCAATTAGACCCTCACTGGGCTGGTGGTGGTATCTGACCAGCAGAGAAAAGTCGCAATCGCTTTTAGTGGTATACATAAAAGCTGAACACTGTTGCAAGTTACATAGTGGCCTATTGTATATTGGTCTAGTGTTTGTTTTAACATTTTGACTTTGCTGAGGAATGTCAATGGTTCTACATGCATTTTCATACGTGTTATGCATCAGAAGATGCAAAACTTATAAAACACAAGTATACATCTACTTGTATGTTTCTTTTAAGTATGATATGAGTAGGAAAAGGCACAGAGAGAAGCATGCCTGCTTTCAGTAATATGGTGAGATTTTCAAGTGTCACATGAAAAGGGTTTTCAGCTTTGTATTTGGTTGGCACAACACTGTTAGTAGTTGCTGAGTAGTGAAGATGCAAATGAGAAATGAGGTGAAAGACATGCTGAGAATGGGATTAGTGATTATGGTAGTTCGTATGAGTTTTTTGGAAGGTATAGTTGAAGTGGGCTGTATTATTTATGTGTCTTTGTGAAATGAGGAATGCAGTTTCTGATGTTTGAAGGACTGGCTGGTGTTGTGAGTGAGGTACAGGGTTGATTTAAGATCCAAAATCGGCCTGGTCAATGTATAAGAACGTTTGTGCCTTCTTTACAAAAGAAACGTTTTGTGAATGTTTGGGAGATAAAAAAGAAATGGAAATGTTCCATGCACATTTTGTGTATGAATTTCTTTACAGTGGTGAAGAACATGTGTATATAAGTGAAGGTAATTGTGAGGCTCTGTCTCTGTGCTGAATGTGCGTATATTAGAGGGCCAGCAGATCTAGAGTTTGAGAATGACACGTTCCTTGACTCCCCCTCCCAAACAATTTTATCTCCAACAACGGTTCCTCCCTCTCCTCTTTCTAAAAAGAAAATAACAGACGTCCATCTACCGTGAAAAATAGTATTTGGACCTTAATTGGCTTGTTGGTGGCATCTGCACAGTGAAAGTTGTAATTGTTTTCAATGCTACACGAGTGCAGTGTGATATGTTGCAAGGGCTACATGGTGTTGTGAGTAAGGTACAGGGATGAATTGGGGTCCAAAATCGGCCAACGAAATGTAAAAGGAATGGCCTTCTGCACATTGAACCTTGTGGGAAAATACAGGGGGTGGGGCTTTAACAGGGACATGCTTAATTAACTTCAGGGAGAAGAAAAAAATAAAATGTTGCATGCACACTTAGTGCACGGGTTTGCTCACACTGGTGAAGCACACGTGAATACAAGTTAAGGTATTTGTCAGGCTTCCTGCTTGTGGTGAAGGTGTGTACATCACAGGGGCACATATTGAGAGACTGGGAATGACACGTCCCTTTGTAAAAGGAAGGCAACAGAGGCCCATCTGCGTTGAGCATCACTGGGTGCTGGGGACATTTGACGAGCATAGAGCAAGTTATAATCGACTTCTATGTTATACAAAAAGCCGCACACAGTTGCAACTTACATATTGCTCCAATTTACATTGTTGGACAATTCCTCTAAACAGTTTAACTTTGGTAACGTATGTGTATGCTTCAACATGTATTTTCACACGAGTTATGTATGGGAAGATCCAATAGCTATAAAACACAAGTATAGATATATTTGTATGTTTGTGATAAGTATGATGGCACTAGGAAAAGGCAGAGGGAGATCCATACATCCTTTAGTAAAATGGTGAGACTTTCAACTGTAACATGTAAAGGGTTTCTGGTTTGCATTTGGGTAGGCCGAAGATTGTTAGTAGTTGCTGAGTAGTGAAGAAGCAACAGGCGAATGAGGTTAAAGACATGGTGGCAAAGGAATTAGTGATTATGGTACTTTGTATTAGTGTTTAGGAAGGAATTGTTGAAGTACACACTATATATTTAAGTGGAATGAGTGCTGTTTTGATATTTGAAATCAAGAAAATAGTAATTTAAATATTGTTTTGGTACTTAAAATCAGTAATCATACGTACTTATTTTAAAATATTGAATAGATGTAAGAAACTATTGAAACTGTTATTTGTTTTCCAGGAATTATTTTTGTTTGGATCAGACATTCAAGATGCTAAGAAAAGAGGAAAAGAGAAGTAAACAAAAAAAGAGATCTACTTAAAGAAAAGTCAGAAAACTGTGTTACAAATAAATAAGAATGTTACTAAGGATAAACTTTGTTTAGGTAAGAGCACTAAACACTTTCTTAAAACAGTTGTAAAGAAATTATATGAAGAGAATAGGAATGAAAGGAAAAAGAAGAGTTTTTCAACTAAGGAGAAGGAGAATGACAATTTCAATGGTAAAAAAAATAGTTTTGGGGAAAACAACACATGTTACACGAAGAGAAAAACAATTTCAACAGATTAGACAGCGACTCTATCGAAGTAGAGTAATTCAGAATTTATAGAAAGATTGTAAGAAGTATAAAAGAAGATTACTAGCATATCAGCAGAAACAACAGATTGAAACTGTAGTGGATACTGCTTTTAATTTGAAACTAAAATTATTTATTTTAATGTTAAAGAGAATGAAATCATTGGACAGAACAATGAAGTTTTTGAGAGACGAAAGTAAAAGAAAAAGACTTGTTAATAGGAGTAACTTTTGTAAAAGGTTCAGTGGTGAATGGAAACACACTTCTAATAGTAAGCCTTTCTTTAATGAAGAAAGCTACTTTCAACAGACTACATTGGCCTTTGCAGTTGATACTGGAGGTCGCTGTTAAGAATTTTGTGATGGTTGTCCTATTGCAAAAGAAGAAATAGTTGTTAGGGGTGCAGAAGAATTAATAGCGGGATTGTAGCAGTATTTGCAATATTTGACAGGAATCTATGGACATAAGGAAAAAGTGTTTACGACAATATGCAAACAAAAGTGTTAACCAGAAGATTACGTTGTTACAAGGACTAGATCCATATAAGGTAGGACAATATACTAAGATACACGGACATTCTCTTGCTTGTCTTTCAAAAAAAGTCTGTAAAAGTACTTTTCATCACTTAAGAATGTTAGCAGTACACCACTCAGGAATGCGGAAGTTTGTAGGGAAAGTATACTATGTAAAAACTCCTGCATTATGTTTAAGTGAACTGAACACAGCTCTTTTACACGGTTGTTTATCAGATGTAGAAAAAATGTGTGATGAAATTGAGTTTCGTTTTTTTGTTTCAGAACAGTAGTGCGTAGAAAGTGAGAGCTTGACAAGGGCAGATGTTGAAGAACATGGAAAAGAGATTAGCACTGATCAGTTTGTAGAAGAAATTTGAAAGTTTAAGACAGTGTGTTCTGAAAAACCAAACTATGTTTGTATTTTTTGTCGACATACTCATAATAAAAGTCAAACTAGGAATGTTAATTTATGTTTAAAAAGTGAAAAGGATAACAATAATAGGTGGCAGCAATTTGGAGTTACTTGTTGGTGGAAGGTCGATTTGAGTTGGGTACTGATCAACGTATTTGGAAATAATGTTACAACAAATTAGAATTGAACAAAATGCCAGCTAGAGGAGTACATAACAACTTAGAATTAGTAGCTATTCCAGAGGAACTGGTAGATTTGAATACATATGAGTCAGTTCTTATTCAATCTGTTCACCCATTTCAAGCTATAATTCGTATGGAGCCTAAAACAGGTAAACTGCCACCAACAGATTTACAAAGAGGTGTGAAAGGAAGAGTTGTGTACTTACCTTTAGATTTTGAGAAACATATTGAAACTATTGGTGGAGACAGAGAGGAAAATGAGCCAGTAGTTATTCTAGTAAACGGTGTACCAACAAAGAGTCGGAAAATATGGCAAGAGTTTGTAGATGTTAGTAAACTTCAAAAGGCTACGTTATATCTTGTAGAGAACAGTATTTATTATAAAAGTGTGAATGTTGATGAACAGGCAATATGTTTAGAAGATGAATCAGAAATTTCAAGTGGTCAAATAGAGAAAGTGGAAAAGTTGAGGAGTGAAGAGATTTATGAACATTACACAATGTGTCCTCTACATTCAATAGAAGTAATAGTAAACAGTATTGAATTATTTCAAATGAAAAAAGCAAAGGAAACTCCAATGAGTGTATGGGAGAAAAGCTTAGAAGCTCGTTGTTTTCCATAGCTGTTCCCCACTGGACATGGTGGACACTTTGATGAGTAACCTGTACAGATTCCAGCTTCAGAATATCGCTCAACAAGATTTTACTCTGAAGATCCTAGATTTTGACAGTGCATTCCATATATATTTCACCTTTTGTTAGAAAGTGAATTGTCTTCTCTTTCGTATGCAGTGAACCACATACTTAGAACGGGAGTTCATCAATTACTTGTTTCAGCCAAAGAATTAATGGACAAAGTTAAAAAAACAGATGAAAATTTAGAAGCACAGTTAATTAATTCGATGGCATGTCAACGTGGAACCAATAAGTATTGGTTTCGTCATTATGGTGAACTCAAGTGTATGTTAAGAATCTTAGGTACACCAACATGGTTTGTAACACTTAGCTGTGCTGAGTATGAATGGTAAGATTTACTTGATTTTCTACGAGAAGCAAATTCTAATATAAAAAATATTGGAATGAAGACACCTGGAGAAGTGTGTTCATTGGATCCTGTAAATGTGTGCAGGTATTTTAATCATAGGTTTCAAACTATGATGTCTTTTATCTGCAATAAAAATAATTGTCCTCTTGGAGAAGTTAATGATTTTTTGGGGCGAAAAGAGTATCAAGCGAGAGGTGCTCCACATATACACATGCTATTATGGATAAGGAATGCTCCCAAATTTGGAACGGATACTGATGAAACAGTATTGTCTTTCATTGAACAGTATGTTACCTGTGAAATTCCAACAGAAGGAAGAGAAAAAAGCCTGAGACAAGTTTTACGTTTCCAAAGTTACCGTTGTAGAGAGTACTGTCGACAAAAATACAAGTCTAAAGGAAAATGTTATACCAAGTGTCGCTTTGGATTCCCATATCCAGTAATTTCTAAAGGAAGAGTAACTCAATTGCCGTTGCACGCTATGTTACATCACATATAACGAAATCAGAAAAGACAGATGAAAGAAATGTGGGAAGAAATTTCACAAGAGAAGAGCCTTGGTAAAAAATTGTACAGCTTTAGTTTGAAAATGCTTTCCCACAGAGAAATTGGATCCTATGAATGTTTGAATCACTTGTGCTCTTCCAGTTTATATTCAAAATCACGAGGAATCATTAAGGTAAATTTAGGTCTTGCCTGCACCCGAAACAGAGTGTTGAAAACATTAGAAGAAATTGAACAGTTAGCAGTATATGAACCAGAAAGTACAGAAATTCTTAAAACTAATATGTTGGATAAATACTATCCCAAAAGGAGTCCATATTTGGGAGAGCTATGTCTGTATGAAATACTTCCACATTACAGCTTTAAAAAAAAAATTACACCAAACATAAAAGAAAGAAAATATGCAGTAATTGGATGTGACGGTTGTTTAGTAAACCATGCCAAAGGAAATCTTATTAACCACAGAAAACTCAGTTATGAAACTCCAGATAAGAGAGAATTTTTCTATTTAGTGCTTCTGCAACTGTTCAAGCCATGGCGTAGCAAAACTGAATTACTTGGATATTTCGACTGCTTTGAAGATTCTTTTAATGCATGTAAAGATAGCATTGCATGTACTATTTCCCCTACATATCTAAAAAAGTTAAATGATGAAATTGAACAAGAAAAGACTATTGCAGCTGAAATAGCTAACAACAGTTCTCAAGATAGTCAAAGTTCTGCTCCAGCTAGTCAAGATCCACTGGGATAACCAATAATGGAAAATGAAGCAGTAAAAGCCATAAATGAAGTAGAAATTGCAATGGAACAAGCACACGAGGAGAATACTACGTTGGAAAACTTAGAAGAACAACTAAATATTGAACAGAAAGAAATATATCTACAAGTGACAGAGCAGATACAACATGGTTTGTTGCATGAAAAAAAGAATGTGTATGTTCATCATTTAAACCTATTCTTATGTATATCAGTGGACAAGCTGGAACAGGTAAAAGTTTTTTAATTAAAGTTTTCACCAGTTATCTACAAAAAACTACAGATTCACACTTATCTTGTGTTGTAACAGCTCTGACTGGATTAGCAGCGCACAATATTAAAGGAATTAATTTACATAGATTACTTATGCTACCAGTTGAACATGATAACAATGATAATAACATGATAATAAATTGGAATATCAGAAGCTGTCTGGAGATGCTTCTTATGAAATGTCAAGAGTGCTGAAGAAAATTAAACTTTAATCATTGGTGAGGTGAGCATGGTCTCAAGCTTAATGCTTGCTTTTGTACACTTGAGCATGCAACAGATTTTAAAAACAGATTCCGATGTTCTGTTTGGAGGAATACATTTAATTGTATTTGGAGATCTACTATAACTAACTCCTTTAAAAGGACAACCAGTTTTTAAAACACTTGTGAATGGAGACACTAGGAAATGTTAGGGAAGTATTGGAAGTGTGAACTTGTGGTTACATTTTGAATATAGAGAACTTATAAAAAATATGCGGCAAGCAACTCATGAAGATTATTGATATATTCTCAAAGATATAAGAATTGGTGTCCTAATGAAACATGGTAAACACGCTTTAAAAAGTCAGCTACTAAGGAACTTGTTTACAACTGAAAATAAAGTAATTAACAAGAAGATTGGAGAAAAGAAGTCCATAGTTTGCCTAATGCCTACACTGCAAGAGTGTTGTACATTTAATGAAGAGCTTTTGAAATTTGAAAAACAAGAAATAGTTCACATTGAAGCTATTGATAAAATAGAACACCAGGGAGAGACTATTCTTCTTTGAGAGAAACTACAGATGAAATTTCACTCTTTGGAAAAGTCCGTATCTAAAACTGCAGGCTTAGAAAAAACTTTAGATGTATGTATAAATTGTAGTAGCAAAACAGAGACGGAATAGAATTCTTGAAAATAAATTTTTTTAGAGATTACAGAGGTAAGACAGATTGGGCGTTGTGTTGTATGTCTTTTGCTTGTAAAAGACTTGTATGTTCACAGAAAACATCCAATTTACATGATTTTTTCTACAGTCCCAAAAATCTATTTTCTGATGAAAAACAATGACTGTTGACCTGTCGAACTTCTCCAGATGGTCAGAAATGGTCATTTTTTAATGTTTAATCTTTTGGCTGTAAATGGCTATTGCATGTGAATTATCACTCTTGGAACAAAAATAGGATTGTCTAGTCATTTTCCAGTCTAAAATTACACGAAATAGAAGCTTCTGAGTAGGAGGAAAAGTCTGTAAAAATGGCAATTTTGGTCCCTGTGAGGCTTTAAAAAGAGGTTATTCAACATAAGGCACAATCCAATTGACATTTTGAATCAATTTTTCTACAGTCAAAAAATCAATTTTCTGATGAATAACGATGACCCCAGACCTGTCGAACTTTCTACAGATGGTCAGAAAAGCTCATTTTTTAATGTTTAATCTTTTGACTGTAAATGACTATCGCATGTGAATTATAAATTTTGGAACTAATATAGGTTTGTTTAGAGTAATTTTCCTGTCTAAAATTGCTCGAAATAGAAGATTCTGAGTAGGAGGAAAAGTGTGTAAAAATGGCAATTTTGGTCACTGTGAGGCTTTAAAAAGTGGTTATTCAACATAAGGCACAATCCAATTGACATTTTGAATCCATTTTTCTACAGTCAAAAAATCAATTTTCTGATTAATAACGATGCACTAGACCTGTCGAACTTTCTCCAGATGGTCAGAAATCATCGTCTTTAAATGTTGCCTGAAAATGACTATTGCATGTGAATTATCACTTTTGGAACAAAAATAAGATTGTTTAGAGTAATTTTCCTGCCCGAAATTGGTCAAAATAGAACATTCTGAGTAGAAAGAAAAGTCTGTAAAAATGGCAATTTTGGTCACTGAGAGGCTTTAAAAAGTGGTTTTCAACATGAGGCACAATCCAATTGATTTTTGAATCATTTTTTCTACAGTCCAAAAAAATCAATTTTCTGACAAAAAACGATGACCCTGGACCTGTCAAACTTCCTCCAGATACTCAGAAATTTTCATTTTTTAATGTTTCATCTTTTGACTGTAAATGACGATTGCATGTGAATTATCACTTTTGAAACTAAAATAAGTGTGTTTAGAGTCATTTTTCTGGCCGAAATTGGTCGAAATAGAAACTTCTGAATAGGAGGAAAAGTCATTAAAATTGGCAAATTTGGTCACTGTAAGGCTTTAAAAAGTGGTTTTCAACATGAGGCACAATCCAATTGACATTTTGAAAAAACAAAATTCTACAGTAAAAAAATCAATTTTCTGATGAAAAACGATGACCTGTCGAATTTTGTCGAGATGGTCATTTTTTAATGCTTAATCTATTGACTGTAAATGACTATCGCATGTGAATTATGACTTTTGGAACTAAAATAAGTGTGTTTAGAGTCATTTTCCTGGCCGTAATTGAACGAAATAGAAGCTTCTATGTAGGAGGAAAAGTCTGTAAAAATGGCAATTTTGGTCACTGTGAGGCTTTCAAAAGTGGTTTTCAACATGAGGCACAATCCAATTGACATTTTGAAAAAAAAAAATTCTACAGTAAAAAAAAGAATTTTCTGATGAAAAACGATGACCCCGGACCTGTCGAACTTTCTCCAGATGGTCAGAGATGGTCATTTTTGAATCTTTAATCTATTGACTGGTAATGACTATTGCATGTGAATTATCACTTTTGGAACTAAAATAAGTGTGTTTAGAGTCATTTTTTTGGTCGAAATAGAAGCTTCTGAGTAGGAGGAAAAGTCTGTAAAAATGGCAACTTTGGTCACTGTGAGGCTTTAAAATGTGGCTATTCAAAATGAGGCACAATCCATTTGACAATTTGAATCATTTTTTCTACAGTCAAAAAATAAATTTTCTAATGAAAAACGATGACCCGTGACCTGTCGAACTTTCTCAAGATGCTCAGAAATTGTCATTTTTTAATGTTTAACATTTTGACTGTAAATGACTATTGCGTGTGAATTATCACTTTTTGAACAAAAATAAGTGTGTTTTTAGTCATTTTCCTGAATAAAATTGGTCGAAATATAAGCTTCTGAGTAGGAGGAAAAGTCTGTAAAAATGGCAATTACGGTCACTGTGAGGCTTTCAAAAGTAGTTTTCAACATGAGACACCATCCAATTCACATTTTGAAAAAAAAATCTTCTGTCCAAAAGATCAATTTTCTGATGAAAAATGATGACCCCAGACCTGTTGAACTTTCTCCAGATGGTCAGAGATGGTCATTTTTTTATGTTTAATCTAATGACTGTAAATGACTATTGTATGTGAATTATCACTTTTGGAACTAAAATAAGTGTGCTTAGAGTCATTTTCCTGGCCGAAATTGGTCGAAATAGAAGCTTCTGAATAGGAGGAAAAGTCTTTAAAATTGGCAAATTTGGTCACTGTAAGGCTTTAAAAAGTGGTCTTCAACATGAGGCACAATCCAATTGACATTTTGAAAAAATAAAATTCTACAGTAAAAAAAATAATTTTCTGATGAAAAACGATGACCTGTCGAACTTTCTCCAGATGGTCAGAGATGGTCATTTTTGGATGTTTAATCTATTGACTGGTAATGACTATTGCATGTGAATTATCACTTTTGGAACTAAAATAAGTGTGTTTAGAGTCATTTTTTTGGTCGAAATAGAAGCTTCTGAGTAGGAGGAAAAGTCTGTAAAAATGGCAACTTTGGTCACTGTGAGGCTTTAAAATGTGGCTATTCAAAATGAGGCACAATCCATTTGACAATTTGAATCATTTTTTCTACAGTCAAAAAATAAATTTTCTAATGAAAAACGATGACCCGTGACCTGTCGAACTTTCTCAAGATGCTCAGAAATTGTCATTTTTTAATGTTTAACATTTTGACTGTAACTGACTATTGCATGTGAATTATCACTTTTTGAACAAAAATAAGTGTGTTTTTAGTCATTTTCCTGGTTAAAATTGGTCGAAATATAAGCTTCTGAGTAGGAGAAAAAGTCTTTAAAAATGGCAATTACGGTCACTGTGAGGCTTTCAAAAGTAGTTTTCAACATGAGACACCATCCAATTGACATTTTGAAAAAAAATTCTTCTGTCCAAAAGATCAATTTTTTGATGAAAAATGACCCCGGACCTGTCGAACTTTCTCCAGATGGTCAGAGATGGTCATTTTTTAATGTTTAATCTAATGACTGTAAATGACTATTGCATGTGAATTATCACTTTTGGAACTAAAATAAGTGTGCTTAGAGTCATTTTCCTGGCCGAAATTCGTCGAAATAGAAGCTTCTGAATAGGAGGAAAAGTCTTTAAAATTGGCAAATTTGGTCACTGTAAGGCTTTAAAAAGTGGTTTTCAACATGAGGCACAATCCAATTGACATTTTGAAAAAATAAAATTCTACAGTAAAAAAATCAATTTTCTGATGAAAAACGATGACCTGTCGAATTTTGTCAAGATGGTCAGAGATGGTCATTTTTTAATGTTTAATCTATTGACTGTAAATGGCTATCGCATGTGAATTATGACTTTTGGAACTAAAATAAGTGTGTTTAGAGTCATTTTCCTGGCCGTAATTGAACGAAATAGAAGCTTCTATGTAGGAGGAAAAGTCTGTAAAAATGGCAATTTTGGTCACTGTGAGGCTTTAAAAAGTGGTTTTCAACATGAGGCACAATCCAATTGACATTTTGAAAAAAAAAATTCTACAGTAAAAAAATTAATTTTCTGATGAAAAACGATGACCCCGGACCTGTCGAACTTTCTCCAGATGGTCAGAAATGGTCATTTTAAATGTTTAATCTATTGACTGGTAATGACTATTGCATGTGAATTATCACTTTTGGAACTAAAATAAGTGTGTTTAGAGTCATTTCTTTGGTCAAAATAGAAGCTTCTGAGTAGGAGGAAAAGTCTGTAAAAATGGCAACTTTGGTCACTGTGAGGCTTTAAAATGTGGCTATTCAAAATGAGGCACAATCCATTTGACAATTTGAATAATTTTTTCTACAGTCACTCAAAAAATAAATTTTCTAATGAAAAACGATGACCCGTGACCTGTCGAACTTTCTCAAGATGCTCAGAAATTGTCATTTTTTAATGTTTAACATTTTGACTGTAAATGACTATTGCATGTGAATTATCACTTTTTAAACTAAAATAAGTGTGTTTTTAGTCATTTTCCTGGTTAAAATTGGTCGAAATATAAGCTTCTGAGTAGGAGGAAAAGTCTGTAAAAATGGCAATTACGGTCACGGTGAGGCTTTCAAAAGTGATTATTCAACATGAGGCACAATCCAATTGACATTTTGAATCATTTTTCTACAGTCCAAAAAATAAATTTTCTGATGAAAAACGATGACCCGTGACCTGTCGATCTTTCTCCAGATGGTCAGAAATGGTCATTTTTTTTATGTTTAATCTTTTGACTGTAAATGAAAATATGCAGTAATTGGATGTGACGGTTGTTTAGTAAACCATGCCAAAGGAAATCTTATTAACCACAGAAAACTCAGTTGTGAAACTCCAGATAAGAGAGAATTTTTCTATTTAGTGCTTCTGCAACTGTTCAAGCCATGGCGTAGCAAAACTGAATTACTTGGATATTTCGACTGCTTTGAAGATTCTTTTAATGCATGTAAAGATAGCATTGCATGTACTATTTCCCCTACATATCTAAAAAAGTTAAATGATGAAATTGAACAAGAAAAGACTATTGCAGCTGAAATAGCTAACAACAGTTCTCAAGATAGTCAAAGTTCTGCTCCAGCTAGTCAAGATCCACTGGGATAACCAATAATGGAAAATGAAGCAGTAAAAGCCATAAATGAAGTAGAAATTGCAATGGAACAAGCACACGAGGAGAATACTACGTTGGAAAACTTAGAAGAACAACTAAATATTGAACAGAAAGAAATATATCTACAAGTGACAGAGCAGATACAACATGGTTTGTTGCATGAAAAAAAGAATGTGTATGTTCATCATTTAAACCTATTCTTATGTATATCAGTGGACAAGCTGGAACAGGTAAAAGTTTTTTAATTAAAGTTTTCACCAGTTATCTACAAAAAACTACAGATTCACACTTATCTTGTGTTGTAACAGCTCTGACTGGATTAGCAGCGCACAATATTAAAGGAATTAATTTACATAGATTACTTATGCTACCAGTTGAACATGATAACAATGATAATAACATGATAATAAATTGGAATATCAGAAGCTGTCTGGAGATGCTTCTTATGAAATGTCAAGAGTGCTGAAGAAAATTAAACTTTAATCATTGGTGAGGTGAGCATGGTCTCAAGCTTAATGCTTGCTTTTGTACACTTGAGCATGCAACAGATTTTAAAAACAGATTCCGATGTTCTGTTTGGAGGAATACATTTAATTGTATTTGGAGATCTACTATAACTAACTCCTTTAAAAGGACAACCAGTTTTTAAAACACTTGTGAATGGAGACACTAGGAAATGTTAGGGAAGTATTGGAAATGTGAACTTGTGGTTACATTTTGAATATAGAGAACTTATAAAAAATATGCGGCAAGCAACTCATGAAGATTATTGATATATTCTCAAAGATATAAGAATTGGTGTCCTAATGAAACATGGTAAACACGCTTTAAAAAGTCAGCTACTAAGGAACTTGTTTACAACTGAAAATAAAGTAATTAACAAGAAGATTGGAGAAAAGAAGTCCATAGTTTGCCTAATGCCTACACTGCAAGAGTGTTGTACATTTAATGAAGAGCTTTTGAAATTTGAAAAACAAGAAATAGTTCACATTGAAGCTATTGATAAAATAGAACACCAGGGAGAGACTATTCTTCTTTGAGAGAAACTACAGATGAAATTTCACTCTTTGGAAAAGTCCGTATCTAAAACTGCAGGCTTAGAAAAAACTTTAGATGTATGTATAAATTGTAGTAGCAAAACAGAGACGGAATAGAATTCTTGAAAATAAATTTTTTTAGAGATTACAGAGGTAAGACAGATTGGGCGTTGTGTTGTATGTCTTTTGCTTGTAAAAGACTTGTATGTTCACAGAAAACATCCAATTTACATGATTTTTTCTACAGTCCCAAAAATCTATTTTCTGATGAAAAACAATGACTGTTGACCTGTCGAACTTCTCCAGATGGTCAGAAATGGTCATTTTTTAATGTTTAATCTTTTGGCTGTAAATGGCTATTGCATGTGAATTATCACTCTTGGAACAAAAATAGGATTGTCTAGTCATTTTCCAGTCTAAAATTACACGAAATAGAAGCTTCTGAGTAGGAGGAAAAGTCTGTAAAAATGGCAATTTTGGTCCCTGTGAGGCTTTAAAAAGAGGTTATTCAACATAAGGCACAATCCAATTGACATTTTGAATCAATTTTTCTACAGTCAAAAAATCAATTTTCTGATGAATAACGATGACCCCAGACCTGTCGAACTTTCTACAGATGGTCAGAAAAGCTCATTTTTTAATGTTTAATCTTTTGACTGTAAATGACTATCGCATGTGAATTATAAATTTTGGAACTAATATAGGTTTGTTTAGAGTAATTTTCCTGTCTAAAATTGCTCGAAATAGAAGATTCTGAGTAGGAGGAAAAGTGTGTAAAAATGGCAATTTTGGTCACTGTGAGGCTTTAAAAAGTGGTTATTCAACATAAGGCACAATCCAATTGACATTTTGAATCCATTTTTCTACAGTCAAAAAATCAATTTTCTGATTAATAACGATGCACTAGACCTGTCGAACTTTCTCCAGATGGTCAGAAATCATCGTCTTTAAATGTTGCCTGAAAATGACTATTGCATGTGAATTATCACTTTTGGAACAAAAATAAGATTGTTTAGAGTAATTTTCCTGCCCGAAATTGGTCAAAATAGAACATTCTGAGTAGAAAGAAAAGTCTGTAAAAATGGCAATTTTGGTCACTGAGAGGCTTTAAAAAGTGGTTTTCAACATGAGGCACAATCCAATTGATTTTTGAATCATTTTTTCTACAGTCCAAAAAAATCAATTTTCTGACAAAAAACGATGACCCTGGACCTGTCAAACTTCCTCCAGATACTCAGAAATTTTCATTTTTTAATGTTTCATCTTTTGACTGTAAATGACGATTGCATGTGAATTATCACTTTTGAAACTAAAATAAGTGTGTTTAGAGTCATTTTTCTGGCCGAAATTGGTCGAAATAGAAACTTCTGAATAGGAGGAAAAGTCATTAAAATTGGCAAATTTGGTCACTGTAAGGCTTTAAAAAGTGGTTTTCAACATGAGGCACAATCCAATTGACATTTTGAAAAAACAAAATTCTACAGTAAAAAAATCAATTTTCTGATGAAAAACGATGACCTGTCGAATTTTGTCGAGATGGTCATTTTTTAATGCTTAATCTATTGACTGTAAATGACTATCGCATGTGAATTATGACTTTTGGAACTAAAATAAGTGTGTTTAGAGTCATTTTCCTGGCCGTAATTGAACGAAATAGAAGCTTCTATGTAGGAGGAAAAGTCTGTAAAAATGGCAATTTTGGTCACTGTGAGGCTTTCAAAAGTGGTTTTCAACATGAGGCACAATCCAATTGACATTTTGAAAAAAAAAAATTCTACAGTAAAAAAAAGAATTTTCTGATGAAAAACGATGACCCCGGACCTGTCGAACTTTCTCCAGATGGTCAGAGATGGTCATTTTTGAATCTTTAATCTATTGACTGGTAATGACTATTGCATGTGAATTATCACTTTTGGAACTAAAATAAGTGTGTTTAGAGTCATTTTTTTGGTCGAAATAGAAGCTTCTGAGTAGGAGGAAAAGTCTGTAAAAATGGCAACTTTGGTCACTGTGAGGCTTTAAAATGTGGCTATTCAAAATGAGGCACAATCCATTTGACAATTTGAATCATTTTTTCTACAGTCAAAAAATAAATTTTCTAATGAAAAACGATGACCCGTGACCTGTCGAACTTTCTCAAGATGCTCAGAAATTGTCATTTTTTAATGTTTAACATTTTGACTGTAAATGACTATTGCGTGTGAATTATCACTTTTTGAACAAAAATAAGTGTGTTTTTAGTCATTTTCCTGAATAAAATTGGTCGAAATATAAGCTTCTGAGTAGGAGGAAAAGTCTGTAAAAATGGCAATTACGGTCACTGTGAGGCTTTCAAAAGTAGTTTTCAACATGAGACACCATCCAATTCACATTTTGAAAAAAAAATCTTCTGTCCAAAAGATCAATTTTCTGATGAAAAATGATGACCCCAGACCTGTCGAACTTTCTCCAGATGGTCAGAGATGGTCATTTTTTTATGTTTAATCTAATGACTGTAAATGACTATTGTATGTGAATTATCACTTTTGGAACTAAAATAAGTGTGCTTAGAGTCATTTTCCTGGCCGAAATTGGTCGAAATAGAAGCTTCTGAATAGGAGGAAAAGTCTTTAAAATTGGCAAATTTGGTCACTGTAAGGCTTTAAAAAGTGGTCTTCAACATGAGGCACAATCCAATTGACATTTTGAAAAAATAAAATTCTACAGTAAAAAAAATAATTTTCTGATGAAAAACGATGACCTGTCGAACTTTCTCCAGATGGTCAGAGATGGTCATTTTTGGATGTTTAATCTATTGACTGGTAATGACTATTGCATGTGAATTATCACTTTTGGAACTAAAATAAGTGTGTTTAGAGTCATTTTTTTGGTCGAAATAGAAGCTTCTGAGTAGGAGGAAAAGTCTGTAAAAATGGCAACTTTGGTCACTGTGAGGCTTTAAAATGTGGCTATTCAAAATGAGGCACAATCCATTTGACAATTTGAATCATTTTTTCTACAGTCAAAAAATAAATTTTCTAATGAAAAACGATGACCCGTGACCTGTCGAACTTTCTCAAGATGCTCAGAAATTGTCATTTTTTAATGTTTAACATTTTGACTGTAACTGACTATTGCATGTGAATTATCACTTTTTGAACAAAAATAAGTGTGTTTTTAGTCATTTTCCTGGTTAAAATTGGTCGAAATATAAGCTTCTGAGTAGGAGAAAAAGTCTTTAAAAATGGCAATTACGGTCACTGTGAGGCTTTCAAAAGTAGTTTTCAACATGAGACACCATCCAATTGACATTTTGAAAAAAAATTCTTCTGTCCAAAAGATCAATTTTTTGATGAAAAATGATGACCCCGGACCTGTCGAACTTTCTCCAGATGGTCAGAGATGGTCATTTTTTAATGTTTAATCTAATGACTGTAAATGACTATTGCATGTGAATTATCACTTTTGGAACTAAAATAAGTGTGCTTAGAGTCATTTTCCTGGCCGAAATTCGTCG
The DNA here is from genome assembly GCF_964204655.1 of Triturus cristatus. Lineage (NCBI taxonomy): Eukaryota > Metazoa > Chordata > Amphibia > Caudata > Salamandridae > Triturus > Triturus cristatus. The sequence goes on from NC_140594.1 coordinate 967,281,925, forward strand.
AAATAGAAGCTTCTGAATAGGAGGAAAAGTCTTTAAAATTGGCAAATTTGGTCACTGTAAGGCTTTAAAAAGTGGTTTTCAACATGAGGCACAATCCAATTGACATTTTGAAAAAATAAAATTCTACAGTAAAAAAATCAATTTTCTGATGAAAAACGATGACCTGTCGAATTTTGTCAAGATGGTCAGAGATGGTCATTTTTTAATGTTTAATCTATTGACTGTAAATGGCTATCGCATGTGAATTATGACTTTTGGAACTAAAATAAGTGTGTTTAGAGTCATTTTCCTGGCCGTAATTGAACGAAATAGAAGCTTCTATGTAGGAGGAAAAGTCTGTAAAAATGGCAATTTTGGTCACTGTGAGGCTTTAAAAAGTGGTTTTCAACATGAGGCACAATCCAATTGACATTTTGAAAAAAAAAATTCTACAGTAAAAAAATTAATTTTCTGATGAAAAACGATGACCCCGGACCTGTCGAACTTTCTCCAGATGGTCAGAAATGGTCATTTTAAATGTTTAATCTATTGACTGGTAATGACTATTGCATGTGAATTATCACTTTTGGAACTAAAATAAGTGTGTTTAGAGTCATTTCTTTGGTCAAAATAGAAGCTTCTGAGTAGGAGGAAAAGTCTGTAAAAATGGCAACTTTGGTCACTGTGAGGCTTTAAAATGTGGCTATTCAAAATGAGGCACAATCCATTTGACAATTTGAATAATTTTTTCTACAGTCACTCAAAAAATAAATTTTCTAATGAAAAACGATGACCCGTGACCTGTCGAACTTTCTCAAGATGCTCAGAAATTGTCATTTTTTAATGTTTAACATTTTGACTGTAAATGACTATTGCATGTGAATTATCACTTTTTAAACTAAAATAAGTGTGTTTTTAGTCATTTTCCTGGTTAAAATTGGTCGAAATATAAGCTTCTGAGTAGGAGGAAAAGTCTGTAAAAATGGCAATTACGGTCACGGTGAGGCTTTCAAAAGTGATTATTCAACATGAGGCACAATCCAATTGACATTTTGAATCATTTTTCTACAGTCCAAAAAATAAATTTTCTGATGAAAAACGATGACCCGTGACCTGTCGACCTTTCTCCAGATGGTCAGAAATGGTCATTTTTTTTATGTTTAATCTTTTGACTGTAAATGAAAATATGCAGTAATTGGATGTGACGGTTGTTTAGTAAACCATGCCAAAGGAAATCTTATTAACCACAGAAAACTCAGTTGTGAAACTCCAGATAAGAGAGAATTTTTCTATTTAGTGCTTCTGCAACTGTTCAAGCCATGGCGTAGCAAAACTGAATTACTTGGATATTTCGACTGCTTTGAAGATTCTTTTAATGCATGTAAAGATAGCATTGCATGTACTATTTCCCCTACATATCTAAAAAAGTTAAATGATGAAATTGAACAAGAAAAGACTATTGCAGCTGAAATAGCTAACAACAGTTCTCAAGATAGTCAAAGTTCTGCTCCAGCTAGTCAAGATCCACTGGGATAACCAATAATGGAAAATGAAGCAGTAAAAGCCATAAATGAAGTAGAAATTGCAATGGAACAAGCACACGAGGAGAATACTACGTTGGAAAACTTAGAAGAACAACTAAATATTGAACAGAAAGAAATATATCTACAAGTGACAGAGCAGATACAACATGGTTTGTTGCATGAAAAAAAGAATGTGTATGTTCATCATTTAAACCTATTCTTATGTATATCAGTGGACAAGCTGGAACAGGTAAAAGTTTTTTAATTAAAGTTTTCACCAGTTATCTACAAAAAACTACAGATTCACACTTATCTTGTGTTGTAACAGCTCTGACTGGATTAGCAGCGCACAATATTAAAGGAATTAATTTACATAGATTACTTATGCTACCAGTTGAACATGATAACAATGATAATAACATGATAATAAATTGGAATATCAGAAGCTGTCTGGAGATGCTTCTTATGAAATGTCAAGAGTGCTGAAGAAAATTAAACTTTAATCATTGGTGAGGTGAGCATGGTCTCAAGCTTAATGCTTGCTTTTGTACACTTGAGCATGCAACAGATTTTAAAAACAGATTCCGATGTTCTGTTTGGAGGAATACATTTAATTGTATTTGGAGATCTACTATAACTAACTCCTTTAAAAGGACAACCAGTTTTTAAAACACTTGTGAATGGAGACACTAGGAAATGTTAGGGAAGTATTGGAAATGTGAACTTGTGGTTACATTTTGAATATAGAGAACTTATAAAAAATATGCGGCAAGCAACTCATGAAGATTATTGATATATTCTCAAAGATATAAGAATTGGTGTCCTAATGAAACATGGTAAACACGCTTTAAAAAGTCAGCTACTAAGGAACTTGTTTACAACTGAAAATAAAGTAATTAACAAGAAGATTGGAGAAAAGAAGTCCATAGTTTGCCTAATGCCTACACTGCAAGAGTGTTGTACATTTAATGAAGAGCTTTTGAAATTTGAAAAACAAGAAATAGTTCACATTGAAGCTATTGATAAAATAGAACACCAGGGAGAGACTATTCTTCTTTGAGAGAAACTACAGATGAAATTTCACTCTTTGGAAAAGTCCGTATCTAAAACTGCAGGCTTAGAAAAAACTTTAGATGTATGTATAAATTGTAGTAGCAAAACAGAGACGGAATAGAATTCTTGAAAATAAATTTTTTTAGAGATTACAGAGGTAAGACAGATTGGGCGTTGTGTTGTATGTCTTTTGCTTGTAAAAGACTTGTATGTTCACAGAAAACATCCAATTTACATGATTTTTTCTACAGTCCCAAAAATCTATTTTCTGATGAAAAACAATGACTGTTGACCTGTCGAACTTCTCCAGATGGTCAGAAATGGTCATTTTTTAATGTTTAATCTTTTGGCTGTAAATGGCTATTGCATGTGAATTATCACTCTTGGAACAAAAATAGGATTGTCTAGTCATTTTCCAGTCTAAAATTACACGAAATAGAAGCTTCTGAGTAGGAGGAAAAGTCTGTAAAAATGGCAATTTTGGTCCCTGTGAGGCTTTAAAAAGAGGTTCTTCAACATAAGGCACAATCCAATTGACATTTTGAATCAATTTTTCTACAGTCAAAAAATCAATTTTCTGATGAATAACGATGACCCCAGACCTGTCGAACTTTCTACAGATGGTCAGAAAAGCTCATTTTTTAATGTTTAATCTTTTGACTGTAAATGACTATTGCATGTGAATTATAAATTTTGGAACTAATATAGGTTTGTTTAGAGTAATTTTCCTGTCTAAAATTGCTCGAAATAGAAGATTCTGAGTAGGAGGAAAAGTCTGTAAAAATGGCAATTTTGGTCACTGTGAGGCTTTAAAAAGTGGTTATTCAACATAAGGCACAATCCAATTGACATTTTGAATCCATTTTTCTACAGTCAAAAAATCAATTTTCTGATTAATAACGATGCACTAGACCTGTCGAACTTTCTCCAGATGGTCAGAAATCATCGTCTTTAAATGTTGCCTGAAAATGACTATTGCATGTGAATTATCACTTTTGGAACAAAAATAAGATTGTTTAGAGTAATTTTCCTGCCCGAAATTGGTCAAAATAGAACATTCTGAGTAGAAAGAAAAGTCTGTAAAAATGGCAATTTTGGTCACTGAGAGGCTTTAAAAAGTGGTTTTCAACATGAGGCACAATCCAATTGATTTTTGAATCATTTTTTCTACAGTCCAAAAAAATCAATTTTCTGACAAAAAACGATGACCCTGGACCTGTCAAACTTCCTCCAGATACTCAGAAATTTTCATTTTTTAATGTTTCATCTTTTGACTGTAAATGACGATTGCATGTGAATTATCACTTTTGAAACTAAAATAAGTGTGTTTAGAGTCATTTTTCTGGCCGAAATTGGTTGAAATAGAAACTTCTAAATAGGAGGAAAAGTCATTAAAATTGGCAAATTTGGTCACTGTAAGGCTTTAAAAAGTGGTTTTCAACATGAGGCACAATCCAATTGACATTTTGAAAAAACAAAATTCTACAGTAAAAAAATCAATTTTCTGATGAAAAACGATGACCTGTCGAATTTTGTCGAGATGGTCATTTTTTAATGCTTAATCTATTGACTGTAAATGACTATCGCATGTGAATTATGACTTTTGGAACTAAAATAAGTGTGTTTAGAGTCATTTTCCTGGCCGTAATTGAACGAAATAGAAGCTTCTATGTAGGAGGAAAAGTCTGTAAAAATGGCAATTTTGGTCACTGTGAGGCTTTCAAAAGTGGTTTTCAACATGAGGCACAATCCAATTGACATTTTGAAAAAAAAAAATTCTACAGTAAAAAAAAGAATTTTCTGATGAAAAACGATGACCCCGGACCTGTCGAACTTTCTCCAGATGGTCAGAGATGGTCATTTTTGAATCTTTAATCTATTGACTGGTAATGACTATTGCATGTGAATTATCACTTTTGGAACTAAAATAAGTGTGTTTAGAGTCATTTTTTTGGTCGAAATAGAAGCTTCTGAGTAGGAGGAAAAGTCTGTAAAAATGGCAACTTTGGTCACTGTGAGGCTTTAAAATGTGGCTATTCAAAATGAGGCACAATCCATTTGACAATTTGAATCATTTTTTCTACAGTCAAAAAATAAATTTTCTAATGAAAAACGATGACCCGTGACCTGTCGAACTTTCTCAAGATGCTCAGAAATTGTCATTTTTTAATGTTTAACATTTTGACTGTAAATGACTATTGCATGTGAATTATCACTTTTTGAACAAAAATAAGTGTGTTTTTAGTCATTTTCCTGAATAAAATTGGTCGAAATATAAGCTTCTGAGTAGGAGGAAAAGTCTGTAAAAATGGCAATTACGGTCACTGTGAGGCTTTCAAAAGTAGTTTTCAACATGAGACACCATCCAATTCACATTTTGAAAAAAAAATCTTCTGTCCAAAAGATCAATTTTCTGATGAAAAATGATGACCCCGGACCTGTCGAACTTTCTCCAGATGGTCAGAGATGGTCATTTTTTAATGTTTAATCTAATGACTGTAAATGACTATTGCATGTGAATTATCACTTTTGGAACTAAAATAAGTGTGCTTAGAGTCATTTTCCTGGCCGAAATTGGTCGAAATAGAAGCTTCTGAATAGGAGGAAAAGTCTTTAAAATTGGCAAATTTGGTCACTGTAAGGCTTTAAAAAGTGGTCTTCAACATGAGGCACAATCCAATTGACATTTTGAAAAAATAAAATTCTACAGTAAAAAAAATAATTTTCTGATGAAAAACGATGACCTGTCGAACTTTCTCCAGATGGTCAGAGATGGTCATTTTTGGATGTTTAATCTATTGACTGGTAATGACTATTGCATGTGAATTATCACTTTTGGAACTAAAATAAGTGTGTTTAGAGTCATTTTTTTGGTCGAAATAGAAGCTTCTGAGTAGGAGGAAAAGTCTGTAAAAATGGCAACTTTGGTCACTGTGAGGCTTTAAAATGTGGCTATTCAAAATGAGGCACAATCCATTTGACAATTTGAATCATTTTTTCTACAGTCAAAAAATAAATTTTCTAATGAAAAACGATGACCCGTGACCTGTCGAACTTTCTCAAGATGCTCAGAAATTGTCATTTTTTAATGTTTAACATTTTGACTGTAACTGACTATTGCATGTGAATTATCACTTTTTGAACAAAAATAAGTGTGTTTTTAGTCATTTTCCTGGTTAAAATTGGTCGAAATATAAGCTTCTGAGTAGGAGAAAAAGTCTTTAAAAATGGCAATTACGGTCACTGTGAGGCTTTCAAAAGTAGTTTTCAACATGAGACACCATCCAATTGACATTTTGAAAAAAAATTCTTCTGTCGAAAAGATCAATTTTTTGATGAAAAATGATGACCCCGGACCTGTCGAACTTTCTCCAGATGGTCAGAGATGGTCATTTTTTAATGTTTAATCTAATGACTGTAAATGACTATTGCATGTGAATTATCACTTTTGGAACTAAAATAAGTGTGCTTAGAGTCATTTTCCTGGCCGAAATTGGTCGAAATAGAAGCTTCTGAATAGGAGGAAAAGTCTTTAAAATTGGCAAATTTGGTCACTGTAAGGCTTTAAAAAGTGGTTTTCAACATGAGGCACAATCCAATTGACATTTTGAAAAAATAAAATTCTACAGTAAAAAAATCAATTTTCTGATGAAAAACGATGACCTGTCGAATTTTGTCAAGATGGTCAGAGATGGTCATTTTTTAATGTTTAATCTATTGACTGTAAATGGCTATCGCATGTGAATTATGACTTTTGGAACTAAAATAAGTGTGTTTAGAGTCATTTTCCTGGCCGTAATTGAACGAAATAGAAGCTTCTATGTAGGAGGAAAAGTCTGTAAAAATGGCAATTTTGGTCACTGTGAGGCTTTAAAAAGTGGTTTTCAACATGAGGCACAATCCAATTGACATTTTGAAAAAAAAAATTCTACAGTAAAAAAATTAATTTTCTGATGAAAAACGATGACCCCGGACCTGTCGAACTTTCTCCAGATGGTCAGAAATGGTCATTTTTGAATGTTTAATCTATTGACTGGTAATGACTATTGCATGTGAATTATCACTTTTGGAACTAAAATAAGTGTGTTTAGAGTCATTTCTTTGGTCGAAATAGAAGCTTCTGAGTAGGAGGAAAAGTCTGTAAAAATGGCAACTTTGGTCACTGTGAGGCTTTAAAATGTGGCTATTCAAAATGAGGCACAATCCATTTGACAATTTGAATCATTTTTTCTACAGTCAAAAAATAAATTTTCTAATGAAAAACGATGACCCGTGACCTGTCGAACTTTCTCAAGATGCTCAGAAATTGTCATTTTTTAATGTTTAACATTTTGACTGTAAATGACTATTGCATGTGAATTATCACTTTTTAAACTAAAATAAGTGTGTTTTTAGTCATTTTCCTGGTTAAAATTGGTCGAAATATAAGCTTCTGAGTAGGAGGAAAAGTCTGTAAAAATGGCAATTACGGTCACGGTGAGGCTTTCAAAAGTGATTATTCAACATGAGGCACAATCCAATTGACATTTTGAATCATTTTTCTACAGTCCAAAAAATAAATTTTCTGATGAAAAACGATGACCCGTGACCTGTCGACCTTTCTCCAGATGGTCAGAAATGGTCATTTTTTTTATGTTTAATCTTTTGACTGTAAATGAGTATTGCATGTGAATCATCACTTATGGCACCAAAATAAGTGTGTTTAGAGTCATTTTTCTGCCCGAAATTGGTAGAAATAGAAGCTTCTGAATAGGAGGAAAAGTCTGTAAAAATGGCAATTTTGGTTATTGAGAGGCTTTAAAAAGTGGTTATTCAACATGAGGCACAATCCAATTGACATTTTGAAACATTTTTTCTACAGTCCAAAAAATAAATTTTCTGATGAAAAACGATGACCCCGGACCTGTCGAACTTTCTCCAGATGGTCAGAAATGGTCATTTTTGAATGTTTAATCTATTGACTGGTAATGACTATTGCATGTGAATTATCACTTTTGGAACTAAAATAAGTGTGTTTAGAGTCATTTCTTTGGTCAAAATAGAAGCTTCTGAGTAGGAGGAAAAGTCTGTAAAAATGGCAACTTTGGTCACTGTGAGGCTTTAAAATGTGGCTATTCAAAATGAGGCACAATCCATTTGACAATTTGAATAATTTTTTCTACAGTCACTCAAAAAAGAAATTTTCTAATGAAAAACGATGACCCGTGACCTGTCGAACTTTCTCAAGATGCTCAGAAATTGTCATTTTTTAATGTTTAACATTTTGACTGTAAATGACTATTGCATGTGAATTATCACTTTTTAAACTAAAATAAGTGTGTTTTTAGTCATTTTCCTGGTTAAAATTGGTCGAAATATAAGCTTCTGAGTAGGAGGAAAAGTCTGTAAAAATGGCAATTACGGTTACGGTGAGGCTTTCAAAAGTGATTATTCAACATGAGGCACAATCCAATTGACATTTTGAATCATTTTTCTACAGTCCAAAAAATAAATTTTCTGATGAAAAACGATGACCCGTGACCTGTCGACCTTTCTCCAGATGGTCAGAAATGGTCATTTTTTTTATGTTTAATCTTTTGACTGTAAATGAGTATTGCATGTGAATCATCACTTATGGCACCAAAATAAGTGTGTTTAGAGTCATTTTTCTGCCCGAAATTGGTAGAAATAGAAGCTTCTGAATAGGAGGAAAAGTCTGTAAAAATGGCAATTTTGGTTATTGAGAGGCTTTAAAAAGTGGTTATTCAACATGAGGCACAATCCAATTGACATTTTGAAACATTTTTTCTACAGTCCAAAAAATAAATTTTCTGATGAAAAACGATGACCCCGGACCTGTCGAACTGTCTCCAGGTGCTCAGAAATGGTCATTTTTTAATGTTTAATATTTTGACTTTAAATGACTATTGCATGTTGTGAGAAGTTGGCCTGGCATATGCTGGTCACTAGTTATAGTGGCCATCTTGCACCAGTCCAATTCGACTCTTATGGTAGATAGGTTTAAGACAACCTTTTAAAGAAAGCTATCCTAGTGGTAGCTGTGGAGAGCGGAATGTAAAGCAGCTTGTTTTACCTGATAATCTCTTAAATTACCAAATGAAAGGACATCAAACAGGTATATATATCAAATATATATGTATTTATTTCTAGACACACTCTACTAATCTCTTTATGAGATTAGAAGTCAGGAACATATGCAAATATCAACGTTTCACAATAAGTTAAGCACAAATATGGCTGGGGCCCTAGGGGCTTACCAGACCATATACTAAAAAAGAGGTTTAGGAAAGTCGACATGCTAGGGGACAAGGCCTAGGGCCTGTAGAATCACTGGGGCTTCACTAATCCACCCAAGGCAGGTAAGTAAAGGACCCACGGGAGACGCGTGCAGTGTGAGAACACAGCCGCGTGTTCCCTATTGATTTCAAAGGAGCAAGTCGTGGTTGGATTTTTAAAGTTTGAGGGTACTTCTAGAGAGTCTACAAGCAAGCCACTTACAAGGTAAGTAGTTCGAGGGCCATCACCCACGGGAGCACCGGAGTGCATGAGTTACCTCACCCAGGGAAGCCGGGTGCATAGGTGTCTTTTGGCGTCGGGTCGCGTCGTCGTTTTCTAAGGAAGCCGAAGAAGTTTTGCTGCTTGCGAAGACTGGAGAAGTGTCCGGTGGAATCCAAGGCTGGATTCAAGATGATGAAGCAGAAGGGACAGTGTTCACAGTCACTTGCCAGTGACCCGTGGCCAGGAAGATGGATGCCCACGGAAGTCGGGTGATTTCAGGTGATCAAGGGTGTTTTGCTCTCTTCAGCCACGAGGTCCAGGAGGCGTCGACGATGACCAGGAGCTGGATTGAGAGTGTCCCACGAAGTTTGCAGCTTACTGAGGTGTCAGCAACCGGATTGGAGCCAACAAGCCTTGGCAACAGCAAGTCTCGCGGAAATCGAAGAAAGTCAGCGGTGCAGACCAGCAAGGTCTGAGGGACTCACCCAGCATGGGTAAGTCAGGACCGGCGTGGAGCAACCAGAGGAGCCCTTTGGTTTGATGAGAAAGTCTTCAGGGGACCCACAAGCCAGCCGGCAAGGAATCGCAAAGACGCCTCATGAGAATTTGCTTCACAGGAGCCCACGGTCACTCGGGACGAGGTAGGCCTCTGATTTTCGAGGGAAATCCTGCTAGACGCTTGGGCCACATGTGGTCCAAAGCACAAGTTCGTAGGTTATAATGCACTTAAGAGTATATGGTTTAACCGCATCCACAAACAGCCACAGAGAATAGACTCTGCCAGCTGCAGAGTGGCCCTGCTCGTGCAGAGGCACCCCCTCACATTGTAAACCAAGCACCCTGCCCTCAGGATTGATAGGGCCTGCCTTAGAGTGACTGATAGGTTTGTATGTGTGTGTGTAAGGTGAGATATAGGAACCTATACCTCAGTGAGGAGTGCTAACACTACCTCACCCAGGCTGCAGTAGCAGGCCTGTGGTGTCACATTTAGTCTGCTTCCCATGGGTGGCATAATATATGCTTCAGCCCCTGGTAGGCCTGTGAAGTACCTATGCCCTTGCTACTTAAGGTACCATATACTAGGGGCTCATAAGGTACCACAGTATCCAATCACTAGTGCATCTAATATGCACACCAGTCATTTAAGGGATCCCAGCCAGACTAGTCAAAAACCATTCAAACACCAGGAAAAAAGTGGGGGCAACCATGCAGCCAGATTCCACCTTCCTACACATGTGAATTATCACTTTTTGAACTAAAATAAGTGTGTTTTTAGTCATTTTCCTGGTTAAAATTGGTCGAAATATAAGCTTCTGAGTAGGAGGAAAAGTCTGCAAAAATGGCAATTTTGGTCACAGTGAGGCTTTCAAAAGTAGTTTTCCACATGAGACACCATCCAATTGACATTTTGAAAAAAGAATCTACAGCCCAAAAGATCAATTTTCTGATGAAAAATGATGACCCCGGACCTGTCGAATTTTCTCCACATGGTCAGAAATGGTCATTTTGTAATGTTTAATCTTTTGACTGTAAATGATGATTGCATGTGAATTATCACTTTTAGAACTTAAGTAAGTGTGCTTAGAGTCATTTTCCTGCCTGAAAATGGTCGGAATAGAAGCTTATGAGTAGGAGGAAAAGTCTGTAAAAATGGTTCTGCTTAGAGTCATTTTCCTGGCCCAAATTGGTCGAAATAGAAGCTTATAAATAGGAGGAAAAGTCTTTAAAATTGGCAAATTTGGTCACTGTGAGGCTTTAAAAAGTGGTTTTCAACATGAGGCACAATCCAATTGATATTTTGAAAAAAAAGAATTCTACAGTAAAAAAATAAATTTTCTGATGACAAACGATGACCCCAGACCTGTCGAACTTTCTCCAGCTGGTCAGAGATGGTCATTTTTTAATGTTTAATCTATTGACTGTAAATGACTATTGCATGTGAATTATCACTTTTGGAACTAAAATAAGTGTGTTTAGAGTCATTTTCCTGCCCGAAAATGGTCGAAATAGACGCTTCTACTAGGAGGAAAAGTCTATAAAAATGGCAATTTTGGTCACTGGTTGGCTTTAAAAAGTAGTTATTCAAAATGACACACAATCCAATTGACATTTTGAATCATTTTTTCTACAGTCCAATCAATCAATTTTCTGACAAAAAACGATGAACCTGGACCTGTCAAACTTCCTCCAGATACTCAGAATTTTTCATTTTTTAATGTTTCATCTTTTGACTGTAAATGACGATTGCATGTGAATTAGCACTTTCGGAACTAAAATAAGTGTGTTTATAGTCATTTTCCTGACCGAAATTGGTCGAAATAGAAGCTTCGGAGTAGGAGGAAAAGTCCAAAACACATTTTGAATTATTTTTTGTACAGTCCAAAAAAATCTATTTTACAAGGAAAAACGATGACCCCGGACCTGTCGAACTTTCTCCAGATGGTCATAAATTGTCATTTTTTAATGTTTAATCTTTTGACTGTAAATGACTGTTGCAGGTGAATTCTCACTTTTGGAACTAAAATAATTGTGTTTAGAGTCAGTTTTTTTTAAGTTTGAAAGAAAAATTTTATTGAGACAAACAGAGGTATCCATATTGTAAGCAATAACAATAAATACATATCAAGGTAATCCATTGACATAGAACAAAAAGAAAACGATAATTTCATGCCATCACATTACAATAGACTTATACTGCTTAAAAATAAAAAGACAAACTCATGAGTAGAAGATATGCTAGCGATGCAAAGAAAATGACTCAAAACAGTGTTAAAAATATGGAAATAAATCTGGGAACGCATAAGGGGTTCATGGGGGCTTCAAGACCTCTGGCTGGGACGGCTTTAGCTGAGAGGATTTTTTGGCACACAAGTCGAGGTACAGTGTAACAGGGGACCACAGGTCCAGACGCTTCGTTGCCAACTGCATTGGATATACAAAGGAGGTGTCTAGCCTGTGATTATGGCAAACTACATACCACCACGCCCTATAAGAGATTTTAGTAGAGTCCTTCCAATTAACCGTGATCTGCTGAAACGCAGCCGCTAACAACAAATCAACAATTTTAGTATTACCCGGGACATTCTCCCAGCATGGTGAGAGACTCCCCAAGAAAATATGAGGGATAGAAAAGGGAAATGCAGTGTCAAAAATTAAATTTATTTGGGACCAAACTCGCTCCCAAAAGCTTTGCACAAGTGGGCATAGAAATAGCGCATGAAATATGTCAGCGTTTGGGGACGAACATGACCAGCACGTATCTGGAGTAGATGCAAATCTTCTGCTCAAAGCACTTGGCGTAAGTAAAATACGATTGTACACAAAAAATAGCGTTTGTGTGAGATTTGCTGCCCTGGAGGATTTACGCAACTTGAGCCAGATATTATTCCAAAGAGAAAGTGGCCATGAAAGTTGAAAATCGCGCTCCCAAGCATCTTCCACCTTAGATTTCTGTCTAAGAACGTCTGCTCCTTGTAAGTGCTTATATATGCTAGAAGCCGAGGGTTTAGACTTAAGTAGGGAGGAGAGTTGTGAGGAAGAAGTCTGAGAAGTGGGGACCTGAGGCGAAGCAGATAGGTGATCAAACCTATCCATCACAGCCGACTTGAGTAAAGGATATTTATGCGTGAATGAGGCAGGCAAGTCAAAACGCTGTTTGAGTGAGTGAAAAGACATAAACTTTGAATCTGAGAAAAGCTGGTGTATCCATATTAAACCCTTTCGACGCCAGGTCTTCCAAAAGAATGGTTTGCCACGAACAACCAAGTCTTTATTATGCCAGATTGTTGAATTTAGGAAGTAGTCAATCGAATCTGGGGGAGGAGAAGGTGAGAACAGCAGGAGCTTGGAAGTCAGTTTAATTATAGGAGAGGACACCGCCTGCGGTTTGCGTGAAAATGAAAGGTATTCAGAAAAGGAGAAAGGAGAGAGGAAAAGACGCTCTATCCTAAGCCATAGAGGACAATTCTCCGAGGGGTCGAGCAACCAGAGTGAGGCTTGACGTAGAAGGAAAGCTTTTTGATAAACCTGAAAATCAGGAAAATTAACTCCTCCCTCAGCTTTTGGGCGAATTAACTTAGCTAATGACATACGAGGTCGTTTTGAATTCCACAAGAAGGAAGAGAGGGCGGAATTAATTTTTTTAAAGAATTTGGCCGGGATGGGGACTGGAATGTTGGATATGGTGTAAAGTACAATGGGTGCAAGCATCATCTTTATGGTGTCTAACCGACCCCACCACGATAGGTACAGTGGATGCCACCTGGCCGTTAAATCAGTGATTTTTTGTAGACATTTGTTTAAACATAGCGCTACTGTGTCAGATATTGAGGGAGTAATATACATGCCTAAATATCTAATATGAGAGGGGCTCCACGTAAAATTGGAGGCGCTGAAATCTGCTTTAAATGTGTACTTGGTCAGAGGGAGAATCTCACATTTGTCGCTATTTAATTTGTAGCCAGAGATGTTAGAATATGCCTGTACATCCGTCAAAAAGGCAGGAACAGAAACACTAGGGTTGGACATAAAAAGTAAAATGTCATCTGCATAGGCAGCTAATTTAAGGTGAATGTTCGTTGATTGAAAGCCGAATAAATTTGGATTCTGACGAAGCTTAGAGAGAAAGGGCTCCAAAGCTAAATTAAAAAGAAAAGGAGAGAGAGGGCAGCCCTGACGAACTCCCCTGCCCAAATCAAAATATGAGGAAATCAAACCATTGGCACAAATAGCCGCACGCGGGTTGGAATAAAGGAGAGAAATCAAGGATACAAACTTGGGGCCGAAGCCAAACCAACGAAGAGTATAAAACAAGTACTTCCATTCAACCCTGTCAAACGCCTTCTCGGCATCAAGCGCTATTGCCGCTAGGGGGTGTTTCAAGGACGAGGATTTGGTCAAGACATCGAAGAGAAGTCTAGTATTGTCCGTGATAAATCTGCCTTTGACAAAGCCCGATTGTTCCGCTTCTAGTAAATCAGGCAAGTAGGAGTCAAGACGTATGGCTAAGGCTTTTGAGAAAATCTTATAATCTATATTAACCAAAGAAATAGGCCTATAATTTTTGCAGTGTCTATGGTCTTTCCCTTCCTTCGGTATCAAACATATGTGTGCTTCCGAAAAGGAGCCGGAAGAACAACCCAGTGTGCTAAAGGAAGCTATAAGGGAATGCAACTTGGGTAACAGGAGCTTAGAAAAGTGTTGGAAGAACTCTACTGTGAAGCCATCAGGCCCCGGCGCCTTATCTTTCTTGAGCAGCTGGAGTGCCGCTGACAATTCTTGGTGCGTTAGATCGGACTCCAGGAGACTGAGATCCGGCTGACGACAGGGAGGAGTCTGAAGTGTTGAAAAAAACTGGGAAAGAGAGTCATCAGAGGGCTGCGATTATATAGGGATTTATAAAATAGGGAGAATTCGTTCAGAATATCCGAATCTTTAAATTTTAAATCCAGGCAGTCATCATAGATGGACTCAATATTAAGTCTATTCTGTTTAACCTTCAGGTAGTTAGCTAGTATCTTTCCTGCCTTGTTTTTGCCCCCATAAAATTTAGCACTGGACTTTAATAAGTACAAAGAAGCATCTTCCGTAGATTTCTTGTTAAATGCTAATTTGGCGTTAATGAGGGCCGTGAGGGATTGGCTCGAATGCGAAGTGTAAAAGGAGTGTTCCAGTGCTTTGATGTCCCGTAAAAGGTCAGCAGTAAATTTGCGGGAAAGTTTCCACCTCTTTGCAACAAAGCCAATCACGAAATCTCTCGCTGAGGACTTGAAAGCATCCCAAATGGTGGAGAAGGGCATGGATTGGTCAGTATTAAACACAAAAAACTCTTCACAAAAAGTAGTAAAAGCAGCGGTAAATTTCGGGTCCAGAAGGAGGGTATTGTTAAAACGCCACCTCTTGGGACCTGTGGCTCGAGGGAGAATTTTGAGTCCAATTAACACAGGGGCATGATCTGATAACAAAATAGGGCCAATTTCTGCGTGTGTAAGGGTTTGTGAGACAGAATGAGAAACAAAAATGTAGTCAATTCTCGATTGAGTGTGATGTGAGGGGGAGTAAAAAGTGTACTCTCTGGTGGTTGGATTACAGAGACGCCAGGCGTCAAAGAGCTGGTGCTGGGAAATAACTCGTACAAATGATTTCTGGGGTTTGTTGGGGATATAAGGAACCTTGGAGTTTCTATCAATAAAGGGGTCAAAAACCTAATTACAATCACCAGCAAAAATAAAATTATCTTCCAAACCAAGGGCAATCTGAGCAGCTAAGGTGGACCAAAAAGATGGTTCTCCGCAGGTTGGGGCGTACACATTGAACAGAGATACCGGAACCCCTTTAAAAGACAATTTGACATTTAACCATCGTCCGTTAACATCTGAATTCTGAGTCAATAATGTAAGCGGGAGAGATTTACGGCAAAGAATCATCACCCCATTCCGTTTGCCATCCCCAGGAGAGAAAAAGACCTCCCCTACCCAACCCCTTTTCAACTTTAACGATTCATCAGCGGAGAGGTGAGTCTCTTGTAAAAAGACAATGTCCGCATTTAATTTGGCCAGATGGGTCAAGATCCTTTGCCGTTTAATGGGAGAATGTAAACCCCTAACGTTCCATGTAACTAGTTTCAAAGACATGAGCAATCATAAGTAAAATAGAATGCAATTAGAAAGCATAAAGTCAATGCAGTACAAAATCCGTAGAAAATGGAAAAAATGCATGGCACAGAAGAAATCTTTTGATGAAAGAGAGAGACAGAAGAAAAAGACAAAGCAAGGATAGAGAAGAGGATAAAGATAAGTAGGAGAGAAAAAGTCGAAGCAATAGGGATACCATAAAGGCAATGAGATACGCATGAAAGAGCAGAACACCAAAACAGAAACATTACAATAGAGAAGACGCAAAACAAAATGTAAAACATACCTACAAAAGGAGAGAATGGGTGGGAGGGTGGGTGAAACCACATGGAGCAGACACACGTCCAGGGAGGATCCGATGGGGAACGGGGAAGACCGTATAAGAGGACATCATAACTGTGAAACAAGAAAATATGACAAAAATTAATCACAAGAAGCAACTGTAAAAGACAGGTACCAGGAAAATACGAGCCTAAAAAATATTAAAGAGCAATACTGTAAAAATGCAAAACCATTAATGCAGTGGAAACCAGCACAAATAACTAGCACTACTATATAAAATAAAATGGAAACAACTTCGCCTAGCAAATGGAGAGACTATGGAGCAGGAAGAATGATAGAAAGACAAAAATATTGAGTAGCGATTAAGCAACATGTGAGGAGGAAGCTTCCGAAGAGGTGGTGGCATCCATCCTGTGTGAATCGATAAAGCTCTGCAGGCGCCCAGGATCTTCGTAAGTCGTAGTCCTATTATTGTACGTGACCTTGAAAAGACAAGGGTGAAAGAGGCCAAATCTAGCCCCCATAGAACGAAGATCAGGTCGAAGATTCAAGAAAGCTTTGCGCCTGTCAGCAGTGGCCTTAGAATAATCCTGCGCAAAAAATAACGTGGAGCCTGACCATGTGACACGCTGAAGAGCTTTGGCTGCCGCCAACACCTTTAGCAGATCTGTGTACTCTAAGAAATAGATGATGACACCCCTCGGTCGCTGGGGAGAGGAGCCAGCAGAAGGAACGCGCCCTAGCCTGTGGGCTCGTTGGATGTTGAGCATAGTTCCGTCTGACAAGTGAAGGACTTTAGGGAGGAAAGTCTTAAAGAACGTAATAGGGTCACTCCCTTCAAGTCCCTCCCCCAGGCCAAAAATGCGGAGGTTGTTCCTCCGGTTGCGATTTTCAAGGTCTTCGACCTGTTTCTGGAGGGTGGTAATTTGCGAGTGCAAGACAGGAACAGTCTTAGTAGTGTCGCTGAGGGTGGCAACATTATGTTCAACCGCTGTAAGCCTTGTATCGAGTTGCCCCCATTTGTCAGAGAGAGCTTGTAATGTGGAATTTGTTTCCTCCATAAAGGGTCTAAGAGCCCTTATCTCATGTAGCAAAAGTTCCATGGAGATATCCGAGGATGTTTTGGGAGGCGAGGGAGGGTCTTTTTTTAGCCTCTTCACGTTTGACTTGGCAGTTGTAGCAGGTGCAGGATCCATCATCGAATGCTTGACCCCTTCCTCAGACAGCTGCGAATCTTCCAGCTTGGAGAGTTGTGAGAATAAAGTAGAGTTTTTGACAAAAGAACGCGGCGTCAGGGACGGACTGGTATGAGCGCCCGTGTCCTACCCATCAACTAGCAGGGCTAGTAGCAAGGCACGCCACAAAAAAAAAGATAAAAGAAGAAACCGCCGAATGTGGTACACAGTAGCTGGTCGTGAGTCAGCAAGCAGGGTGGAGGCGAGGACGAAGAGAGCAGACCAGAACTTATTTGCCACTAAGGTTACCAGAAACCGCAATCCACGAAAGAAGTGGTAATGAAGAGTAACAGCTAGGAATCTTCGTGGGCCCCAAGCAAGACTGTGCAGACCCAGCCAGCGCCTGTCCAGAATTGGGCAGCAGAAACATATCAGGAGAAAGTAATGGGGCGAATCATCACCTAAAATGGCGGCCACTGCTAGCATCCATGCAGGCTGAGGTAAAAATAAAGACAGCAACAGAGAAAAACCAGGAGAAACGGTCTTGCGGGCATCATGAGCAGAGGAGATATCATTTGCCACTGGAATTATGTCTTTAGGCCGCTTTGTGGTAGAAGCTCATGAAAGGAGAAGTCATTCCGCCGAAAAACAAAATGGCGGCTGCGCTGCTGCTGAGACGAGCAAACACTAATTACCTGACAAAGGTAAAGTAAGTCGGCTCAAATCTGTTCGTAAAACATTGTGCGCGATGCAGGAGCAGTTCCGATGTTAAATGCTGCCAGCCGCTTCTCCAAAAAGCATCGCGAAGTTGGACTTCTCCGCTCCGGGACCGGGAGCCTCACGGAGACGCGTCCATACTCCTTGGGCGACTAGCCACGCCCCCCGTTTAGAGTCAGTTTAATGTCAGAAATTGGTCGAAAGAGAAGCTTCAGAGTTGGAGGAAAAGGCTGTAAAAATGGCAATTTTGGTGACTGTGAGGCTTTAAAAAGTAGTTATTCAACATGAGGCACAATTTAATTGACATTTTGAATCATTTTTTTTTGCAGTCCAAAAAATCTATTTTCTGATCAAAAACGAAGACCCCGGACCTCTCGAACTTTCTCCAGATGGTCAGAATTTGTCATATTTTAATGTTTAATCTTTTGACTGTAAATGACTATTGCATGTGAATTATCACTTTTGGAACTAAAATAAGTGTGTTTAGACTCATTTTAATGCCCGAAATTGGTCCAAATAGAAGCTTCTGAGTATCAGGAAAAGTCTGTAAATATGGCAATTTTAGTCACCGAGAGGCTTTAAAAAGTGGGTCTTCAACATGAGGCACAATCCAATTGACATTTCGAAAAAAAAAAAAATATATATATATCTACAGTCCAAAAAATCAATTTTCTGAAGAAAAACGATGACCCCGGACCCGTCGCACTTTCTCCAGATGGTCAGAAATGGTCATTTTTTAATGTTTAATCTTTTGACTTTTGGAACTAAAGTAAGTGTGTTTAGAATAATATTCCTGCCCAAAATGGTCGGAATAGAAGCTTATGACTAGGAGGAAAAGTCTGTAAAAATCGTGTGCTTAGAGTCATTTCCCTGGCCGAAATTGAACGAAATACATGCTTCTAGTAGGGGGAAAGTCTGTAAAAATTGCAATTTTGGTCACTGTGAGGCTTTAAAAAGTGGTTATTCAACATGAGGCACAATCAAATTGACATTTTGAAAAAAAATATCTACAGTCCAAAAAATCAATTTTCTGAAGAAAAACGATGACTATTGCATGTGAACTAAAATAAATGTGGTTAGAGTCGTTTTAATGCCCAAAATTGGTAAAAATAGAAGCTTCTGAGTAAGAGGAAAAGTCTGTAAAAATGGCACTTTTGGTCACTGTGAGGCTTTAACAAGTGGTTATTCAACATGAGGCACAATCCAATTGACAATTTGATTCATTTTTTATACAGTACAATAAGTCAATTTTCTGATGAAAAACAATGACCCGTGAGCTGTCGAACTTTCTCCAGATGGTCAGAAATGGTCATTTTTTACTGTTCAATCTTTTGACCGTAAATGACTATTGCATGTAAATTATTACAATTGATATTAAAATAAGTGTGTTTAGAGCCATTTTCCTGCCTGAAATTGGTTGAAATAGAAGCTTCTGAGTAGGAGGAAAAGTCCAATTGAAATTTTGAATCATTTATTGTAAAGGGCAAAATATCAATTTTAAGATGAAAAACAATGACCCCACCTGTCGAACTTTCTCCAGATGGTCAGAAATGGTTATTTTTTAATGTTTAATCTTTTGACTGTAAATGACTTTTGCTTCTCAATTATCACTTTTTGAAATTTAATAAGTGTGTTTAGAGTAATTTTCTTTCCCGAAATTGGTTGAAATAGAAGCTTCTGAGTAGGAAGGAAAGTCTGTAAAAATAGCAATTTTGGTCACTGTGACGCTTTAAAATTGGGTATTCAACATGAGGCACACTCCAATTGACATTTTGAATCATTTTTTCTACAGTCCAAAAACTCTATTTTACGATGAAAAATGACGACCCCGGACCTGTCGACCTTTCTCCAGATGGTCAGAGATGGTCAGAAATGGTCATCTTTGAATGTTTAATCTTTTGACTGTAAATGACTATTGCATGTGACTTAACATTTTTTTAACTAAAATAAGTGTGTTTAAAGTAATTTTCCTGCTCGAAATTGGTCAAAATAGAAGCTTCTGAGTAGGAGGAAAAGTCCAATCGACATTTTGAATTATTTTTTGTACAGCCCAATAAAAAAATCTATTTTACGATGAAAAACGATGACGCCGGACCTGTCGAACTTTCTCCAGATGGTCAGAAATGGTCAGTTTTTTAATGTTTAATATTTTGACTGTAAATAACTATTTCATGTGAATTATCACTTCTAGAACTAAAATAAGTGTGTTTAGAGTCACTTTCGTGCCCGAAATTGGTCGCAATAGAAGCTTCTGATCAGGAGGAAAAGTCTGTACAAATGGCAAATGTGATCACTGTGAGGCTTTAAAAAGTTGTTATTCAACATGAGGCACAATCCAATTGACATTTTGAATAATTTTTTCTACAGTTCAAAAAATCAAATTTCCGATTGAAAAACGATGACCCCAGACCTGTCGAACTTTCTCCAGATGGTCAGAAATGGTCATATTTTTATGTTTAATCTTTTGACTGTAAATGATTATTGCTTGTGAATTATCACTTTTGGAACTCAAATAAGTGTGTTTAGAGTAATTTGCCTGCCCAAAATTGGTTTAAATAGAAGCATCTGAGTAGGAGGAAATGTTCAATTGACATTTTGAATCATTTTTTGTGCAGTCCATAAAAATCTATTTTACGATGAAAAACGATGAAA
The DNA here is from genome assembly GCF_964204655.1 of Triturus cristatus. NCBI lineage: Eukaryota > Metazoa > Chordata > Amphibia > Caudata > Salamandridae > Triturus > Triturus cristatus. Next base: position 967,302,436 of record NC_140594.1, read on the forward strand.
AACGATGAACACGGACCTGGCAAATTCTCCTGATTGTCAGAAATGGACATCTTTTAATGTTTAATATTTTGACAGTAAATTACTATTTCATGTGAATTATCACTTTTTGAGCTAAAATAAGTGTGTTTAGAGTCATTTTCCTGCCCGAAATAGGTCTAAATACAAACTTCTGAGTAGGAGGGAAAGTCTGTAAAAATGGCAATTTTGGTCAGTGTGACGCTTTAAAATTTGTTATTCAACATGAGGCACACTCCAATTGACATTTTGAATCATTTTGTCTACAGTCCAAAAAATCTATTTTACGATGAAAAACGATTACCCCGGACCTGTCGAACTTTCTCCAGATGGTCAGAAATGGTAATTTTTTAATGTGGAATCTTTTGACTGTAACTGAGTATTGAATGTGAACTATCACTTTTGGAACTAAAATAAGTGTGTTTAGAGTCATTTTCCTGCCCGAAATTCGTCAAAATAGAAGCTTCTGGGTAGGAGGAAAAGTCCAATTCACATTTTGAATTATTTTTTGTACAGTCCAAAAAATCTATTTTACGATGAAAAACGATTACCCCGGACCTGTCGAACTTTCTCCAGATGGTCAGAAATGGTCATTTTTTTAATGTTTAATATTTTGACTGTAAATCCCTATTTCATGTGAATTATCACTTTTGGAACTAAAGTAAATGTGTTTAGAGTCATTTTCCTGCCCAAAATTGGTCTAAATACAAGCTTCTGAGTAGGAGGAAAACTATGTAAAAATGGCAATTTTGGTCACTGTAAGGCTTTAAAAAGTGATTATTCAACATGAGACACAATCTAATTGAAATTTTGAAACATGTTTTTTTAGAGTCTAAAAAAATCAATTTTTCTGATGAAAAACAAAGCCCCCTGACCTGTCGAACTTTCTCCAGATGGTCAGAAATGGTCCTTTTTTAATGTTTAATCTTTTGACTGTAAATGACTATTGCATGTGACTTATCACTTTTTGAACTAAAATAAGTGTGTTTAGAGTAAGTTTCCTGTCTGAAATTTGTCGAAATAGAAGCTTCTGAGTAGGAGAAAAAGTCTGTAAAAATGGCAAATTTGGTCACTGTGAGGCTTTAAAAAGTTTTTATTAAAAATAACCTGTCGAACTTTCTCCAGAAGGTCTGAAATGGTAATTTTTTAATGTTTACATTTTTTACTGTAAATAACCATTGCATGTGAATTATCACCTTTGAAACTAAAATAAGTGTGTTTTGAATCATTTTCCTGCCCGAAATTGGGCGACATAGAAGGTTCTAAGTAGGAGGAAAAGTTTGTAAAAATGGCAATTTTGGTCACTGTGAGGCTTTAAAAAGTGGTTATTCAACATGAGGCACACTCCAATTGGCATTTTGAATCCTTTTTTGTACAGTTCAAAAAACCAATTTTCTGATGAAAAACGAAGACTCCGGACCTGTCGAACTTTCTCCAGATGGTCAGAAATGGTCATTTTTTAATGTTTAATCTTTTGACTGTAAATGACTATTGCATGTGACTTATTACTTTTTGAACTAAAATAAGTGTGTTTAGAGTAATTTTCCTGCCCGAAATATTTTGAAATAGAAGGTTCTGAGTAGGAGGAAAAGTCTGTAAAAATAGCAAATTTGGTCACTGTGGGGCTTTAAATAGTGGTTATTCAACAAGAGGCACAATACAATTGACATTTTGAATCATTTTTTCTGCAGTCCCAAAAATCAATTTTCTGATGAAAAACGAAGATCCCGGACCTGTCGAACTTTCTCCAGATGGTCAGAAATGGTCATCTTTAAATGTTTAATCTTTTGACTGTAAATGACTATTGCATGTGACATCACTTTTTGTACTAAAATAAGTGTGTTTAAAGTAATTTTCCTGCTCGAAAATTGGTCGAAATAGAAGCTTCTGAGTAGGAGGAAAAGTCCAATCGACATTTTGAATCATTTTGTCTACAGTCCAAAAAATCTATTTTACGATGAAAAACGATTACTCCGGACCTGTCGAACTTTCTCCAGATGGTCAGAAATGGTAATTTTTTAATGTGGAATCTTTTGACTGTAACTGAGTATTGAATGTGAACTATCACTTTTGGAACTAAAATAAGTGTGTTTAGAGTCATTTTCCTGCCCGAAATTCGTCAAAATAGAAGCTTCTGGGTAGGAGGAAAAGTCCAATTCACATTTTGAATTATTTTTTGTACAGTCCAAAAAATCTATTTTACGATGAAAAACGATTACCCCGGACCTGTCGAACTTTCTCCAGATGGTCAGAAATGGTCATTTTTTAATGTTTAATATTTTGACTGTAAATCCCTATTTCATGTGAATTATCACTTTTGGAACTAAAGTAAATGTGTTTAGAGTCATTTTCCTGCCCAAAATTGGTCTAAATACAAGCTTCTGAGTAGGAGGAAAACTCTGTAAAAATGGCAATTTTGGTCACTGTAAGGCTTTAAAAAGTGATTATTCAACATGAGGCACAATCTAATTGACATTTTGAAACATGTTTTTTTAGAGTCTAAAAAATCAATTTTTCTGATGAAAAACAAAGCCCCCTGACCTGTCGAACTTTCTCCAGATGGTCAGAAATGGTCCTTTTTTAATGTTTAATCTTTTGACTGTAAATGACTATTGCATGTGAATTATCACTTTTTGAACTAAAATAGGTGTGTTTAGAGTAAGTTTCCTGTCTGAAATTTGTCAAAATAGAAGCTTCTGAGTAGGAGGAAAAGTCTGTAAAAATGGCAAATTTGGTCACTGTGAGGCTTTAAAAAGTTTTCATTAAAAATAACCTGTCGAACTTTCTCCAGAAGGTCTGAAATGGTAATTTTTTAGTGTTTACATTTTTTATTGTAAATAACCATTGCATGTGAATTATCACCTTTGAAACTAAAATAAGTGTGTTTTGAATCATTTTCCTGCCCGAAATTGGGCGAAATAGAAGGTTCTAAGTAGGAGGAAAAGTCTGTAAAAATAGCAAATTTGGTCACTGTGGGGCTTTAAATAGTGGTTATTCAACAAGAGGCACAATACAATTGACATTTTGAATCCTTTTTTGTACAGTTCAAAAAATCAATTTTCTGATGAAAAACGAAGATCCCGGACCTGTCGAACTTTCTCCAGATGGTCAGAAATGGTCATCTTTAAATGTTTAATCTTTTGACTGTAAATGACTATTGCATGTGACATCACTTTTTGTACTAAAATAAGTGTGTTTAAAGTAATTTTCCTGCTCGAAAATTGGTCGAAATAGAAGCTTCTGAGTAGGAGGAAAAGTCCAATCGACATTTTGAATTATTTTTTGTACAGTCCAAAAAAACCTATTTTCTGATCAAAAACGATAGCCCCGGACCTGTCGAACTTTCTCCAGAAGGTCTGAAATGGTAATTTTTTAATGTTTACATTTTTGACTGTAAATAACCATTGCATGTGAATGATCACTTTTGAAACTAAAATAAGTGTATTTTGAGTCATTTTCCTGCCCGAAATTGGTCGAAATAGAAGGTTCTAAGTAGGAGGAAAAGTTTGTAAAAATTGCAATTTTGGTCATTGTGAGGCTTTAAAAAGTGGTTATTCAACATGAGGCACACTCCAATTGGCATTTTGAATACTTTTTTCTACAGTCCAAAAAATCAATCTTCTGATGAAAAACGATGAACACGGACCTGGCGATTTCTCCTGATTGTCAGAAATGGTAATCTTTTACTGTTTAATATTTTGACTGTAAATTACTATTTCATGTGAATTATCACTTTTTGAACTAAAATAAGTGTGTTTAGAGTCATTTTCCTGCCCGAAATAGGTCTAAATACAAACTTCTGAGTAGAAGGGAAGGTCTGTAAAAATGGCAATTTTGGTCAGAGTGACGCTTTAAAATTGGTTATTCAACCTGAGGCACACTCCAATTGACATTTTGAATCATTTTGTCTACAGTCCAAAAAATCTATTTTACGATGAAAAACGATTACCCCGGAGCTGTCGAACTTTCTCCAGATGGTCAGAAATGGTAATTTTTTAATGTGGAATCTTTTGACTGTAACTGAGTATTGAATGTGAATTATCACTTTTGGAACTAAAATAAGTGTGTTTAGAGTCATTTTCCTACCCGAAATTCGTCGAACTAGAAGCTTCTGGGTAGGAGGAAAAGTCCAATTCACATTTTGAATTATTTTTTGTACAGTCCAAAAAATCTATTTTACGATCAAAAACGATTACCCCGGACCTGTCGAACTTTCTCCAGATGGTCAGAAATGGTAATTTTTTAATGTTTATTATTTTGACTGTAAATCACTATTTCATGTGAATTATCACTTTTGGAACTAAAGTAAATGTGTTTAGAGTCATTTTCCTGCCCAAAATTGGTCTAAATTTAAGCTTCTGAGTAGGAGGAAAACTCTGTAAAAATGGCGATATTGGTCACTGTAAGGCTTTAAAAAATGATTATTCAACATGAGGCACAATCTAATTGACATTTTGAAACATGTTTTTCTAGGGTCTAAAAAATAAATTTTTCTGATGAAAAACAAAGCCCCCTGACCTGTCGAACTTTCTCCAGATGGTCAGAAATGGTCCTTTTTTAATGTTTAATCTTTTGACTGTAAATGACTATTGCATGTGACTTATCACTTTTTGAACTAAAATAAGTGTGTTTAGAGTTATTTTCCTGTCCGAAATTTGTCGAAATAAAAGCTTCTGAGTAGGAGGAAAAGTCTGTAAAAAGGCAAATTTGGTCACTGTGAGGCTTTAAAAAGTTTTTATTAAAAATAACCTGTCGAACTTTCTCCAGAAGGTCTGAAATGGTAATTTTTTAATGTTTAAAATTTTTTACTGTACATAACCATTGCATGTGAATTATTTTTTTTTTTAAACGTTTTTTATTGTTTTAGTTTGCAATCAACATCTTAACATCTTCATATTTTGCAGCAAATATATTCCGAATCATTCAACCCTTCCCAACAACCCATCTATTATCTCCTTCCCACCCCTGCTTCCCCTCCCCCCTCCAGTGTGCTCCGTTTCCGTATTCCATGTCTTATGCAAACAGGTCCTTGGGGTTTACCGGAAATGTGCTTTCTCTTTGGTATGGCCTCCCTCCCCATGTTTCCTGGTGCTCTCCCTGTCGAAAGCTCTTCCTGTTCTCGCGCTCCCCCACAGCTCCTTGTGGTCCGCCGTCTAAAGGAAGTTCCGGTTCATCTTCCAATTCTCTGACAGGCCTACGCAGCGCCTCAACTAGTGCCTCCCAGGCCCGCGCCCCTTCCAGCATTGCCTCTTTCTGCAATCTATGCGCACTTTCCCAACTATTCCTTTATTTGTTATACTAAGTGTACTAAGTATATTGTCTGTATTTACTTCTACAAGTCACCCCTCTTTCACAATTCTTTCAATTGTACCACTGTAGCCCAATTTATTTGTTACTACTTAAAATATTGATTGAAACTTTCGCTTGGGTGTTGTTCTTTTCTCTTCCTGAATCATGGATACATGTTACATGTAATGTATTTATATTGTGAACATCCCAAAGCAATTGTATTTCCCCGACAGGACCATTGTAGCCATATAATACAAATACCCAGGTTCTGAGGGACACAGGGTCACCCCATTATTTTTCATAATTTAACCAGCCGCCGCTTAGTCACACTTTCGCTCGCTGCCCACATAAGAAATTCGTGTTTCCATATCTGTACTCTTGGTCTCTGACTGTGCTTCCAATGGCTGGTTATCTCCCTTTTAGCTATTATCAGTCCCAAATCAATCAAATTTCTGGTCACCCTGTTATGTTTTTTGTGCGGGTACCAATGCAGCAAACTCACCCCTATATCCTTGCTAAGTGTTCGCTCTGTAATCACCTCCAGCTCTGTTATTACTTCTCTCCAATATGCTATCAGATTCGGGCAGGACCACAGCATATGCTGAAAATCCGCTTCTGCAGTCCCACATCTAGGGCAGCTAGTGTTCTCCGCCTTAAAGATCTGTTGGATATGCTTCAGGGTAATATATGCCCTATGGAGCACATAAAATTGTTTGAGCTGAAACCTAGCGTTCCGTGTAATCTTCCATGATTGCATGTGAATTATCACCTTTGAAACTAAAATAAGTGTGTTTTGAGTCATTTTCCTGCCCGAAATTGGTCGAAATAGAAGGTTCTAAGTAGGAGGAAAAGTCCAATAGACATTTTGAATTATTTTTTGTACAGTCCAAAAAAATCTATTTCTGATAAAAAACGTTTTTAATGTTTACATTTTTGACTGTAAATAACCATTGCATGTGAATGATCACTTTTGAAACTAAAATAGGTGTGTTTTGAGTCATTTTCCTGCCTGAAATTGGTCGAAATAGAAGGTTCTAAGTAGGAGGAAAAGTTTGTAAAAATGGCAATTTTGGTCACTGTGAGGCTTTAAAAAGTGGTTATTCAACATGAGGCACACTCCAATTGGCATTTTGAATCCTTTTTTGTACAGTCCAAAAAATCAATCTTCTGATGAAAAACGAAGACCCTGGACCTGTCGAACTTTCTCCAGATGGTCAGAAATGGTCATCTTTAAACTTTTAATCTTTTGACGGTAAATGACTATTGCATGTGACTTATCACTTTTTGAACTTAAATAAGTGTGTTTAAAGTAATTTTCCTGCCCGAAATTGGTCGAAATAGAAGCTTCTGAGTAGGAGGAAAAGTCTGTAAAAATGGCAATTTTGGTCACTGAGAGACTATTAAAAGTGGTTATTCAACAGGAGGCACAGTCCAATTGACATTTTGAATCATTTTTTCTGCAGTCCCAAAAATCAATTTTCTGATGAAAAACGAAGATCCCGGACCTGTCGAACTTTTTCCTGATTGTCAGAAATGGTAATCTTTTAATGTTTAATATTTTGACTGTAAATTACTATTTCATGTGAATTATCACTTTTTGAACTAAAATAAGTGTGTTTAGAGTCATTTTCCTGCCTGAAATAGGTCTAAATACAAACTTCTGAGTAGGAGGGAAAGTCTGTAAAAATTGCAATTTTGGTCAGTGTGACGCTTTACAATTGGTTATTCAACATCAGGCACACTCCAATTGACATTTTGAATCATTTTGTCTACAGTCCAAAAAATGTATTTTACGATGAAAAACGATTACCCCGGACCTGTCCAACTTTCTCCAGATGGTCAGAAATGGTAATTTTTTAATGTGGAATCTTTTGACTGTAACTGAGTATTGAATGTGAATTATCACTTTTGGAACTAAACTAAGTGTGTTTAGAGTCATTTTCCTGCCCGAAATTCGTCGAAATAGAAGCTTCTGGGTAGGAGGAGAAGTCCACTTCACATTTTGAATTATTTTTGTACAGTCCAAAAAATCTATTTTACGATGAAAAACAAAGACCCTGGACCTGTCGAACTTTCTCCAGATGGTCAGAAATGGTCATCTTTTAACATTTAATCTTTTGACGGTAAATGACTACGTATATGACTTATCACTTTTTGAACTAAAATAAGTGTGTTTAATGTAATTTTCCTGCTCGAAATTGGTCGAAATAGAAGCCTCTGAGTAGGAGGAAAAGTCCAATCGACATTTTGGATTTTTTTTTGTACAGTTCAAAAAAATCTATTTTCGGATGAAAAACGATAGCCCCGGACCTGTCGAACTTTCTCCAGAAGGTCTGAAATGGTAATTTTTTAATGTTTACATTTTTGACTGTAAATAACCATTGCATGTGAATTATCACTTTTGAAACTAAAATAAGTGTGTTTTGAGTCATTTTCCTGCCCGAAATTGGTCGAAATAGAAGGTTCTAAGTAGGAGGAAAAGTTTGTAAAAATGGCAATTTTGGTCACTGTGAGGCTTTAAAAAGTGGCTATTCAACATGAGGCACACTCCAATTGGCATTTTGAATCCTTTTTTGTACAGTTCAAACCATCAATCTTCTGATGAAAAACGACGACCCTGGACCTGTCGAACTTTCACCAGATGGTCAGAAATGGTCATCTTTTAACGTTTAATCAATTTTCTGATGAAAAACGATAACCCCTGACCTGTCCAACTTTCTCCAGATGGTCAGAAATGGTCATCTTTGAATGTTTAATCTTTTGAGAGTAAATGACTATTTCATGTGACATCACTTTTTGAACTAAAATAAGTGTGTTTAAAGTAATTTTCCTGCCTGAAATTGGTCGAAATAGAAGCTTCTGAGAAGGAGGAAAAGTCTGTAAAAACGGCAATTTTGCTCACTGAGAGGCTATGAAAAGTGGTTATTCAACACGAGGCACAATCCAATTGACATTTTGAATCATTTTTTCTGCAGTCCCAAAAATCAATTTTCTGATGAAAAACGAAGATCCCGGACCTGTCGAACATTCTCCAGATGGTCAGAAATGGTCATCTTTAAATGTTTAATCTTTTGACTGTAAATGACTATTGCATGTGAATTATCACTTTTGAAACTCAAATAAGTGTGCTTTGAGTCATTTTCCTGCCCGAAATTGGTCGAAATAGAAGGTTCTAAGTAGGAGGAAATGTTCAATTGGCATTTTGAATCATTTTTTGTACAGTCCATAAAAATCTTTTTTACGATGAAAAACGATGACCACGGTCCTGCCGATTTCTCCTGATGGCCAGAAATCGTCATCTTTTAATGTTTAATATTTTGACTGTAAGTTACTATTTCATGTGAATTATCACTTTTTGAACTAAAATAAGTGTGTTTAGGGTCATTTTACTGTCCGAAATCGGTCTAAATAGAAACTTCTGAGAAGGAGGGAAAGTCTGTAAAAATGTCAATTTTGATCACTGTGACGCTTTAAAATTGGTTATGCAACATGAGGCACACTCCAATTGACATTTTGAAACATTTTTTCTACTGTCCAAAAAATCTATTTTACGATGAAAAACGAAGATCCCGGACCTGTCGAACTTTCTCCAGATGGTCAGAAAAGGACATTTTTTAATGTGTAATCTTTTGACTGTAAATGACCATTGCATGTGAATTATTCATTTAGGAGCTTAAATAAGTGTGGTTAGAGTCATTTTCCTGCCCGAAACTGGTTGAAATAGAAGCTTCTGAGTAGGAGGAAAAGTATTTAAAAATGGCAATTTTGGTCACTGTGAGGCTATAAAAAGTGGTTATTCAACATGAGGCACAATCCAATTGGCATTTTGAATCATTTTTTCTACAGTCCCATAAATCAATTTTCTGATGAAAAACCAAGATCTCGGACCTGTCTTACTTTCTCCAGATGGTCAGAAATGGTCATCTTTGAATGTTTAATCTTTTGACTGTAAATGACTATTGCATGTGACTTATCACTTTTCGAACAAAAATATTTGTGTTTAGAGTAATTTCCCTGCCCGAAATTGCGCGAAATAGAAGCTTCTAAGTAGGAAAAAAATCCAATTACATTTTGAATCGTTTTTTGTACAGTCCCAAAAATCTATTTTACGATGAAAAACGATGACCCCGAACCTGTCGAACTTTCTCCAGATGGTCAGAAATGGTCATTTTTTAATGTTTAATCTTTTGACTGTAAATGACCATTGCATGTGAATTATCACTTTTGGAACTAAAATAAGTGTGTTTAGAGTAATTTTCCTGCCCGAATTTGGTCGAAACAGAAGTTTCTGAGTAGGAGGAAAAGTCTGTAAAAATGACAATTTTGGTCACTGTGAGGCTTTAAATAGTGGTTATTCAACAAGAGGCACAATCCAATTGACATTTTGAATCATTTTTTCTGCAGGCCAAAAAATCGATTTTCTGATGAAAAACGATAGCCCCGGACCTGTCGAACTTTCTTCAGATGGTCAGAAATGGTAATTTTTTTATGTTTACATTTTTGACTGTAAATAACCATTGCATGTGAATGATCACTTTTGGAACTAAAATAAGTGTGTTTACAGTAATTTGCCTGCCCGAAATTGGTTGAAATAGAAGCTTTTGAGTAGGAGGAAATGTTCAATTGATATTTTGAATCATTTTTTGTACAGTTCCTAAAAATCTTTTTTACGATTTAAAACGATGACCACGGACCTGGCGATTTCTCCTGATGGGCAGAAATGGTCATTTTTTAATGTTTAATATTTAATTGTAAATTACTATTTCATGTGAATTATCACTTTTCTAAATGAAATAAGTGTGTTTAGAGTAATTTTCCTGCCCGAAATTGGTCGAAATAGAAGCTTCTGAGTAGGAGGGAAAGTCTGTAAAAATAGCAATTTTGGTCACTGCGATGCTTTAAAATTGGTTATTCAACATGAGGCACACTCCAATTGACATTTTGAATCATTTTTTCTGCAGTCCAAAAAGCTATTTTCTGATGAAAAACGATAGCCCTGGACATGTCGAACTTTCTCCAGAAGGTCTGAAATTTTTTATGTTTACATTTTTGACTGTAAATAACCATTGCATCTGAATTATCAATTTTGAAACTAAAATAAGTGTGTTTAGAGTCATTTTCCTGCCCAAAAGCGGTCAAAATAGAAGGTTCTGAATGGGAGGAAAAGTCTATAAAAATTGCAATTTTGGTCTCTGTGAGGCTTTAAAAAGTGGTTATTCAACATGAGGCACGCTCCAATTGACATTTCAAAACATTTTTTCTACAGTCGAAAAAATCAATTTTACGATGAAAAACGATGATCCCGGACCTGTCGAACTTTCTCCTGATGGTCAGAAATGGTCATTTTTTAATGTGTAATCTTTTGACTGTAAATGACCATTGCATGTGAATTATCCATTTTGGGACTAAAATAAGTGTATTTAGAGTCATTTGCCTGCCTGAAACTGGTCGAAATAGAAGCTTCTGAGTAGGAGGAAAAGTATTTAAAAACGGCAATTTTGGTCACTGTGAGGCTATAAAAAAGTGGTTATTCAACATGAAGCACAATCCAATTGACATTTTGAATCATTTTTTCTACAGTCCCAAAAATCAATTTTCTGATGAAAAATGAAGATCCCGGACCTGTCGAACTTTCTCCAGATGGTCAGAAATGGTCATCTTTGAATGTTTAATCTTTTGACTGTAAATGACTATTGCATGTGACTTATCACTTTTTGAACTAAAATAAGTGTGTTTAAAGTAATTTTCCTGCCCGAAACTGGTCAAAATAGAAGCTTCTGAGTAGGAGGAAAAGTCCAATCGACATTTTGAATTATTTATTGTACAGTCCAAAAAATCTATTTTACGATAAAAAACGAAGACGCCGAACCTGTCGAACTTTCTCCAGATAGTCAGAAATGGTCATTTTTTTAATGTTTAATATTTTGACTGTAAATAACTATTGTATGTGAATTATCACTTTTTGAACTAAAATAAGTGTGTTTAGAGTAATTTTCCTGCCTAAAATTGGTCGAAATAGAAGCTTCTGAGTAGGAGGAAAAGTCTGTAAAAATGGCATTTTTGGTCACAGTGAGGCTTTAAAAAGTGGTTGTTCAACATGAGGCACAATCCAATTGACATTTTGAATCATTTTTTCTACAGTCCCAAAAATCAATTTTCAGATGAAAAACGATGACCCTGGACCCCAGACCTGTCGAACTTTCTCCAGATGATCAGAAATAGTCATTTTTTAATGTTTAATCCTTTGACTGTACATGACTATTGCATGTGAATTACCACTTTTGGAACTAAAATATTTGTGTTTAGAGTAATTTTCCAGCGCAAAATAGAAGCTTCTAAGTAGGAAGAAAAATCCAATTACAATTCGAATCGTTTTTTGTACAGTCCCAAAAATCTATTTTACTATGAAAAACGATGACGCCGGACCTGTCGAACTTTCTCCATATGGTAATCGTTTAAAGTTTAATCTTTTGACTGTAAATGACTACGCATTTGATTTAGAACTTTTTGAACTAAAATAAGTGTGTTTAGAGTAATTTTCCTGCCCAAAATAGATCGAAATAGAAGCTTCTGAGTAGGAGGGAAAGTCTGTAAAAATGGCAATTTTGGTCACTGTGACGCTTTAAAATTGGTTATGCAACATGAGGCACACTCCAATTGACATTTTGAATAATTTTTTCTACAGTCCAAAAAACCTATTTTACGATCAAAAACGATGACCCCGGACCTGTCGAACTTTCTCCAGATGGTCAGAAATGGTCATCTTTGAATCTTTTGACTGTAAATGACTATTGCATGTGACATCACTTTTTGAACTAAAATAAGTGTGTTTAAAGTAATTTTCCTGCTCGAAATTGGTCGAAATAGAAGCCTCTGAGTAGGAGGAAAAGTCCAATCGACATTTTGAATTATTTATTGTACAGTCCAAAAAATTCTATTTTACGATGAAAAACAATGACACCGGACCTGTCAAACTTTCTCCGGATGGTCAGAAATGGTCATTTTTTAATGTTTAATCTTTTGCCTGTAAATGACTAAAATAAGTGTGTTAAGGGTCATTTTCCTCTACTGCTTGATTTGCGCCTGGGTCTACCCTTGCGCACGTGGGCACTTAATCATTAGCCCTTGCTCTTTGGGCGTGCTTTGTAACAAGCTCATTAGGGAATATGCTGTTTCTGTTTTATAACACAAAACACACAAACTGGCAGGTGTAATGATGCTAAGGCACAAGCCCACATGAATGGACAGCTCAGTGCGAAGAGAGCCTGCTGCAGAGACCACGTGTTCTCACGCTCAGCCTTTCCTCTTTTAGGAGCTGGCAACCATGCTGCTACATCAGTTAGCCAATTTTATAGCCTTATAGCCCGCCGTAGCGGGCTATCCCGGCTATTAAAGGCCCGCTGCAGCGTTAAAGGCCCGAGCCGAAGGTGAGGGACTTTAACTAATGCAGCGGGACTTTAATAGCGGTATAGCCCTGCTACGAAGGGCTATAAGGCTATTAGAACATTCTGCCACTAGAGGGCAGAATGTTCTTACAAAACGAAGCCTTCAGGGAGCGCGAGGGGATTCAAATCCCCTCAGGCTCCCTGAAGTCTTTGTTCACAGCCAGAGCTGTGAACAAAGACACATTGGAATGTTGGTGCTCCGGGCTTATACCAGCCATTATAAGCCCGGAGCACTCCATTGTTTTCAATGGAGCTCCCAACATTCCAATGTTCTAATAGACTTTAAACTACTCCTTAATTTGAGCCGGGGTCTACCAGTGCACACATGGGCACTTAATCATTAGCACTTGCTCTTTGGGCATGCTGTGTAACAGACTCGTCAGGGAATATGCAGTTTCTATTTTATAACACACAAACCGGCGAGTGTAATGATGCTAAGGCACAAGCCCACATGGATGGACAGCTCAGTGTGAAGAGAGCCTGCTGCAGAGACCACGCGTTCTAGCGCTCAGCCCTTCGACTTTTAGTAGCAGTCACCCATGCTGCTACATCAGTTTGGCAATTTTAGACTTTAAACTACTTCCTAATTTGTGCCGGGGTCTACCAGTGCACACATGGACACTTATTCGTTATCACTTTCTCTTTGGGCTTGCTGTGTAACAGACTCTTTAGGGAATATGCTGTTTCTCTACTATAAAACACAACACACAAACCGGCGAGTGTAATGATGCTAAGGCACAAGCCCACATGGGCGGAGAGCTCAGTGTGAAGAGAGCCTGCTGCAGAGACCACGTGTTCTCGCGTTCAGCCTTTCATCTTTTAGGAGCAGGCAACCATGCTGCTACATCAGTTTGCCAATTTTGGACTTTAAACTGTTGTGTGTCGATTTAGATACCGTATATAGGTTTCCCGATGTATGTCCTTATATAGGCACAATTCGCATTGCCCATAATTAGGCATGGAAATCCTACCCTTATTTAGGCATTATCCATGCTAACCAAATACAGGCATTGCCACCTACATCCGTTCATCTACGTCACAATGAGTTCTTGGAAAACCAGACTCTTAAGCCTTTAGAACTTGCCCTTGTTTGGATATTGATTTGTCCAAGAACTTATTTATTATGCGTGAACATCTATTCCTTAGGGGTTCATTCATGACGTCCTTCTGCATGACGTTTACGTCAATACTGGCATTCCTAAACACCTTCAAGGTATAAATATACCTTCACTTACCATGGTAAACTACGGTTCGGCTGCCTACTTGCACAACGCGGCTCGCCACGGCAAGTTCGGAAGGAAGTCAAGTCCCCGCCTGATGCACTGACCAGACATTGTCATCTTCCTCGCAGAGATTCCAGCTCCAGTGTTTCTGATTCCCCTTGCGGGGTGTTAGAGATCGAGACTCGGAAAGAGATTCCAACCTCACTCATTCTAAGGAATGGAGTGGGCTAGAACCTAGTGGGACTTTTGACAAATCTTGGCAACTATAGCTAAACTGTGCTATAGAGAAACAGCACCTACTTCTTACCTCGTACTACACTTTGGTTAGGTACACTGGGGTAGAACTAGCTAGAAGCATCAGATGAGTATTAACATTTTAGCCTGTGTTATTTATGTATGTATTTTTATGAATATCTGTCATAGCTACAAACCATGCTATTGCAGTATTATTTTATCTTACTACTCTGTACATATTATACTTTGCATTTTGTCTTACGATTGTAGCAGTTCATATCTCTTGCACGAGAAATAAGACTGTTCAATAAACCCTTTTATTGAAATGCCCGTCTATCTATTTCTGTGTAACTCTGTAGAAACGAAGCATGCACGATTGACTAGGTGAAACTGTTATCTATTATTTCCACGATTCTGAGATTGTTCCGATTCTAAGGGAAACAAAGTTGTCATGTTTATGCGGTTGTCAGAAACTAATCCCTTCTTGTTTATTCAAGAAGTTTTCTAGTGACCTCTGAGTTAGCTGGCACACACAAGTAATTAAGTTTAATGTACTCAATAGAGACATACTGACCTCAGTCCTATGTCAAAACTAAACTATTCCAATGTGCAGAGCCTATCAGGGATATAGGAATGACACTACAAAACTATTCCTTAATTTGAGCACGGGTCTACCAGTGCGCACATGGGCACTTAAAAATTAGAACAGACTCGTTAGGGAATATGCAGTTTCTGTTTTTCACACACAACACATAAACCGGCGAGTATGATGATGCTAAGGCACAAGCCCACGCGGACGAACAGCTCTGTGTGAAGAAAGTCTGCTACAGACACCACGTGTTCTAGCACTCAGTCTTTCATCTTTTAGGAGCAGGCAACCATGCTGCTACATCAGTTTGGCAATTTTAGACTTTAAACCACTGCTTAATTTGCACCGGGGTTTACCAGTGTGCACATGGGCACTTAATCATTAGCACTTGCTTTTTGGGCGTGCTGTGTAACAGACTCGTTAGGGAATATGCTGTTTCTCTTTTATAACACACAACACACAAACCGGCGAGTGTAATGATGCTAAGGCACAAGACCACATGGACGGACAGCTTAATGGGAAGAGAGCCTGCTACAGAGACCACGTGTTCTAGCGCTCAGCCTTTCATCTTTTAGAAGCAGGAAACCATGCTGCTACATCAGTTTGGCAATTTTAGACTTTAAAATACTGCTTAATTTGAGACGTGGTCTACCAGTGCGCACAGGCACACTTAATCATTAGCACTTGCTCTTTGGGCGTGCTGTGTAACAGACTCGTCAGGGAATATGCAGTTTCTGTTTTATAACACACAACACACAAACCGGTGAGTGTAATGATGCTAAGGCACAAGCCCACGTGGACTTACAGCTCAGTGTTAAGAGAGCTTCCTGCAGGGACCACGTGTTCTAGCGCTCAGCCCTTCATCTTTTAGGAGGAGGCAACCATGCTGCTACATCAGTTTAGCAATTTTAGACTTTAAACTACTGCTTAATTTGTGCCGTGGTCTACCACTGCGCACATGGGCACTTAATCATTAGCACATGCTCTTTAGGCGTGCTGTGTAACAGACTTGTTAGGGAATATACTGTTTCTGTTTAATAACACACAACACACAAACCGGCAAGACTAGTGATGCTAAGGCACAAGCCCATATGGATGAACAGCTCAGTGTGAAGAGAGCCTGATGCAGAGACCACATGATCTAGCACTCAGCCTTTCATATTTTAGGAGCAGGCAATCTTGCTGCTACAGCAGTTTGGCAATTATAGACTTTAAACTACTGCTTAATTTGCACCAGGGTCTACCAGTGTGCACGTGAGCACTTAATCATTAGACTTAATTTTTGGGCGTGCTGTGTAACAGGCTCAGAAGGGAATATGCTGTTTCTGTTTTATAACACAAAACACACAAACTGGCGGGGGTAATGATGCTAAGTCACAAGCCCATCTGTATGAACAGATCAGTGTGAAGAGAGATTGCTGCAGAGGCCATGTGTTCTAACACTCAGTCTTTTATCTTGTAGGGACAGACAACCATGCTGCTACATCAGTTTGGCAATTTTAGACTTTAAAATACTGCTTAATTTGCGCCGGGGTCCACCAGTGTGCACATGGGCACTTAATCGTTAGCACTTGCCCTTCAGGCCTGCTGTGTAACAGATCAATAGGGAATATGCTGTTTCTCTTTTATAACACACAACACACAAACCGGCAAGTGTAATGATGTTAAGGCACAAGCCCACATGGACGAACAGCTCAGTGTGAAGAGAGCCTGCTGCAGAGACCATGTGTTCTAGTGTTCAGCCTGTCATCATTCAGGAGCAGGCAACCATGCTCCTACATCAGTTTTGCAATTTTAGACTTTGAAATACTGCTTAATTTGCGCCAGGTTCTACCAGTGCGCACATGGGCACTTAACCATTAGTACTTGCTCTTTGGGCATGCTGTGTAACAGACTCGTTTGGGAATATGCTGTTTCTGTTCTGTAACACACAACACACAAACCGGCGAGTGCAATGATGCTAAGGCACAAGCCCACATGGATGGACAGCTCAGTATGAAGAAGCCTGTTGCAGAGACCGCGTGTTCTAGCGCTCAGCCTTTCATCTTTTAGGAGAAGGCAACCATGCTGCTACATCAGTTTGGCAATTTTAGAATGTAATTTACTGCTCAATTCCTTTTTATTTATTTTTTTTGTCCTCATCTGCCACTCAAGTTCCAATATGCAATTTTGCAGGTTTACACACATTGTGCTGCCTCGGTTACTAAACACTGGTTGGGGCAGTAATGTGATGGAAAGCCTAACCCCACAGCAACAATGTTTTCACCCAGCCATGATCACTAATTTATAACCGGACAGGCAGTAGCTAAAATCCAGCCAAGGTACTAAACTTAGCACCATGAAACAGGTAACCCCAAGAATGGGGTTGATGGCTTAATCATTGGACCTGGGGGGGGGGGAAAAAAAAACAGATGCTCAATGAACCCAACTCAGGAGATACCAGAAAGATCTTGTATCTAGATTACCAGATCTAGCCAGGTCCAACTTAGAGATCAGGAGGGTAGAAGCATACCAGTCATTAATAGAAGGGGATGAAGAATCCTTCCACTTCCTGCATAACTCCCTCCTTGCTAGCAGGATGGCATAAAAAATAAGCTTTTTAGCCGAGGAGGGGACCCCTTGATAACAACCAAAAATTACTGCTGTTAAATCCAGGGTAATGTCAACTCCAACAGAAAGTGAAAGAGTTTTGCTAATGGCTTCCCAGAATGAGGACAACTGTGGGCACTCAAAAAACATGTGGACATCAGAAGCAGCCTCCAAACCACATTTCGCACAAGCCACAGTACTCCCCTCGGAACATTTAGAGAGATGAAGGGGTGAGTAGTAAGCTCGATGAATGGTAAAAAGATGGTTACTGCGTAACCATGCAGGTTTGACAATATCCCACATCATCCTACAAGATGAATTCCAAAGATGTTGTAAATCAGAATTGGTGACGTGGAGAGACCAAAGTTCCTCTGGCAATGAAAATATTCCATCCGATTCCTCCAAAATTAAGTTGTGCCACAGTGAAGTTTCCTTCTTGGCAGGCGGCTTATCTACCAAAAGCGTTATGAGGTGACTATATGCGCCCAAGGGAAATTTAACACAGCGTGGAGCTTGAACAGAATATGCACGAGACCAGCTTGATATTTGGAAATACTTAAGCCTGGAGAAATTTGGACCAATTTTAACACAAAGATACTCCCAGGGTAACAACTCCCCGTCAACGAATAGGTTGCCCCACTCCTCCAAGCCAGCCTCTCTCATAGGTATCGCTAATGCATCCCTGACCAGGCTGGACCATCGGGAAGGTCCCACAACGGTGTCCTGCTTCCATAGTACCCTACTTTAATAGATTTAGACATCTGTGCCCATATTCTGGCCATACCCCTTAAAATTTTTAATTTAATTTTTTTGAAGAACTTAGGGTTTCCAAATTTAAAATAACGTCCAATAACATTGAATAAAGGGACCATACTCCATACCCTGGTGGATTTTTTAATAAGATCCTGGCATGTGATAACTGGAAAGCCCAGGCATACGCCTGGAGATTGGGAGCAGCAAGCCCTCCTTTTTCCCTACGCCTCCTGATTTTTTTCCAGGAAATTCTTGGAAGATGTTTATTCCAAATAAAAGTACTAATGTCAGACTGCAATTTTCTGATGGAAGCGGGATCAAAGTATAAGGGTATCGTATTAAACAAAAAAGAAACTTTCGGTAAGATGGACATTTTAACAAGGCTGACCCTACCCAGTAAGGAGAGTGGGAGATGTGCCCAAGTCTGAAGCAACTTACGGCAGTCCTTTGCAACTTTTGCAAAATTAACAATAGTAATCTGGTCAAGATCATTAACTATATCCAAACCCAAATATCTCATCCGACTTGCCGGCCTAATTTCAGAGTTAAAGATGCTATGGTCAATATTCCAGGTCATCATTTCAGTTTTCAGGGTATTAATTTCATATCCAGAGACCATGCCAAACTCCGAGGCCAACTTAAATATTACTGGAAGGGCCTCTTGCGGGTCAGAGGTAAATATAAGGAGATCGTCGGCATACAGGCCAACCTTTCTCTCCCAGGCCCTGTACGCAAATGCCTTGATGTTAACACTATCCCTCAAAATCTGAGCAAAAGGTTCAGCATACAAGTCGAACAGGAGCGGGGAGAGAGGGCAGCCCTGTCTAGTACCCCTTGAGATATCAAATGAGTCGGAAAGTATACCATTTACCAGAACGCAAGCCCTAGGGTTCTGATAGAGAAGACCAATCACCTGACGAAATCTATCCCCCACACCAAACTTTGCCAAGGCCTCCGACAGATACAACCAATTAACTCTGTCGAAGGCCTTGGTGGCGTCCAGCGTTAGAACCGCCAAGGGCAAAGATTTTAAACATGCCATATCTATTGATCCGATCAGATCAAAAGTCAATTCAAAAAGCTGTCGCCCCTTAACAAAACCCTTCTGATCAGTATGTAAAATGGAAGGAGCGACCAAGGCCAATCTCTTTGCAAGAATGGAGGCAAAGATCTTATAGTCTCCATTCAAAATAGAGATCGGTCTGTAAGAACCACAGGCTGTTGGAGACTTCCCTGGTTTCAAAATAACCGTTATGGATGCGTTATCCCATGATGCAGGTGGTCTTACTCCATCCAACAGGATCTGATTAAACAAAACAACTCAAAAAAGGACAAGTTCCTGCTCCAAAGTTTTATATATTTCAGCAGGCAGCCCATTAGGCCCTGATGCCTTGCCTTTCTTGGCATCCTGAATGGCTTTCCTTACCTCCTCTTTCGAGATTTTACTATCCAGTAATGCTGACTGATCAACGGAAAGTTTTGGTAGATCTATTTTTCCAAGCCAATCATTGACCATGACTGTATCCAAAATCTTATCTTCGCAGTAGATACCTTGATAATAGTCTCTAAACGCAACCCTAATGTCTGCATCAGAAGAAAGAGGGACGTTATTGACAATGATCTGGTCAATGTTGTTACGAACCTGATCAGTTTTTGCTTTCCATGCCAACAACTTACCGGCACATTCTCCATACTGAAAATGTGCAATTTTACTGGCTTCCCATCTTTCCTGAAGCCGGCGGTTAAGGGTCGAAGTCAGTTGACCCTTTAATATAGATAATTTAAACCGCAAGGGTGCTAAAACACCATCTGTAGAAGCCAAGTTGGCGTCGATATCCGCCTGTGTTTTAGACAGATTCGCCTCAATTAGGGCGATAGCCTCTCTGTACTCCCTCCTTCTATATGACATTACCCGTAATAAGACCCCTCAAAGCGGCTTTAAGTGAGTCCCAGACCACACCGGGTTCCGCAGATCCCACATTCATCTCTAAAAAAGACCTCACTTCAGATGTTAGAAAAGAGACATCTTCAGGGTGAGAGAGCAAAGTATGGTCAAAAGACCAAGTCCTTACTTCGTCAGAAGTAGAAACCACCAGTTCCAGGATAACAGCAGAATGGTCAGATAAATGTAACGGAAGATAACGGATGTCCTTAACTGAATCGGATAAGCTATGGTTAATTAATATAAAATCTATCCTAGACTGATGATTATACTTGTGATTTCTAAAAGACACCCCCTGCTGCTGTCCAGCCCTTAATCTCCAAATATCGACATACCCATATTGTCTCATTTCATTCAACAAAAAAGATCTTGATTTCGAGGGAATACGAGATCTATTGTTATGGGATTTATCCAGGACTGGATCCAAAACAATATTGAAGTCACCAGCTAATATGACTGGTTCCGGAAAGGACAAAAGATGAGAAAAAATCACTTCCAAAGATGTAGGGTCAACAAGATTGGGGCCATAATAACCAACAAGAGTAAAACAAGCACCCATAATTACCAGAGAGGCAATAACCCATCTTCCCGCAGGATCCACCTTAGAATCTAATACCCTGGCCCTAAGCTGTTTTTTGAAAATCAATGAAACGCCTCGGGAAGTCATAGATTGGGAGGTTGATATTGTAAAATCAATCCATTTATTCCCTTTAACCAAGGTATCCATTTCAGACTGGATCAAATGTGTCTCTTGAAGGATGATGACCTGGGCATCTGAGTCCCGGAGATACTGCATCAATGTTCTAGCCCTAGGTTTAGTGCGGAGCCCGTTGACATTCCAAGACATAATCTTTAAGCTAGCCATCCCAATTAACCCAAACCGCAACCAGCCTTGCCTTAATGATACAACCGAATATAAGCTGACCCACTTCCATAAGAAAAAAAAATAGCAGTACGATATGAAAGCATAACTGACAAAACCAAGAAGGAAAAAACTGGTTGATGAGGAATTTTTTTAATTTAAACCTGTGAGACCCCCCCCCCCACCCTTCACCCTCCCCATGGAGAACCCTTGGTGTATCTAACCGAATCAAGTCCAGTAGATGGTACCCCTATCACAGGCTCCCGTTACGCCCACCCCAAATCCAAACAAAAAAAATAAAGTGAGGAAAAAAAGGGAAATAAGCACACTGTATATGAGTTGTGAAGTATATATATATATTTTTTTCTCCTTTTTTTTCCTTTTTTTTCCTCTTTTCTCCTCTCCCTTTTTTTTTTTTTTTTTTAGCTGTTTACTAGAAAAATGAGATTTACTATGCTATGATGTCTGTGAGCAATATATGAAAGCTCTAGGAGAGCTAAGGTCTAGATCTAGAAAACCATTCATGTAGTATTACTAGATGACTTATTGCCTATATCCAAAAGGAATTCATCGGCAGCTTGGACTGACCTAATGTTTACCATTTTATTGTTATACATAACCCTCAGAGAAGCCGGGAACACCAACTGAGCGGAAGCACCCAGCTTTCTGAATGCCTCCAGCCGCCTCCCGAACTCCCATTGCTTCTCCAGCGTAACCCTAGATAGATCAGACCTGATAAGGAAAGTGAACCCCTTACCAGGTAATGTCTTCTGTTTGAGAGCTGCATTGAGAATCTGCTCTTTAAGGGAGTAGGTGTGGAAATTAACAAGGATTTTGCGTGATTTGGATCTTTGAGGGTTCAGTTTGAATGGTTCCCTATGAACCCTTTGAATATCAATTGCCAATTGCTCCAGAGAGTGCTCCAAGCATAAAGCTTCTTTTAACAAACAGACTACAAACTGTTTTACATCAGAGCCCTCCATTCCCTCGGGGACATTAAGAATGCGAATATTTCCTCTTCTCGCATTATTTTCCAAAACCTCCATCCTATCTAACAAGGCTTGGTCCTCTCTTTTAAGTTTAACAATGTCCTCTCCTGCTCTATCAAGATGTACCGACATCGTAGCTAATTTTTCCTCTAGAACTCCAGTCCTTGTTGACAACCCATCAATCTTGTTGTCTAGCGACTGACAGTAGTCCCGAGTCTCCGTCTGCATAGCTTAAGATTGCTCGAACCCCCCTTTTATATCCTGAGACAAA
>NC_140594.1:970297336-970299236 GCF_964204655.1 Triturus cristatus
GAGGGGGCGAGAGAGAGGGAGGGGAGAGGAGAGGGAGGGGCGAGAGAGGGAGGGCGAGAGAGGGGCGAGAGAGGGAGGGTGGAGAGAGGGAGAGGGGGCCAGAGAGAGAGAGGGGGGCCAGAGAGAGAGAGGGGGGCCAGAGAGAGAGGGGGGCCAGAGAGAGAGGGGGGGCCAGAGAGAGAGGGGGGGCCAGAGAGAGAGAGAGGGGGGCCAGAGAGAGAGGGGGGGGCCAGAGAGAGAGAGGGGGGGGCCAGAGAGAGAGAGAGGGGGGGGGCCAGAGAGAGAGAGAGGGGGGGCCAGAGAGAGAGAGGGAGAGGGAGCCAGAAGAGAGAGGGGCGCCAGAGAGAGGGGGGGCAGAGAGAGAGGGGGTCCAGAGAGAGAGGGGGTCCAGAGAGGGAGAGGGGGGCAAGAGAGAGAGAGAGGAGGCCAGCAGAGAGAGGGGGCCAGAGAGAGAGGGGGCCAGAGAGAGAGGGGGCCAGAGAGGGGGCCAGAGAGGGGGGACAGAGAGGGGGGACAGAGAGAGAGGGGGGCCAGAGAGAGAGGGGGCCAGAGAGAGAGGGGGGCCAGAGAGAGAGGGGGGCCAGAGAGAGAGGGGGGCCAGAGAGAGAGGGGGGGCCAGAGAGAGAGGGGGGGCCAGAGAGAGAGGGGGGGCCAGAGAGAGAGGGGGGGCCAGAGAGAGAGGGGGGTCCAGAGAGAGAGAGAGGGGGGGCGAGAGAGAGAGAGAGGGGGGGCCAGAGAGAGAGAGAGGGGGGCCAGAGAGAGAGAGAGAGGGGGGCAGAGAGAGAGAGAGGGGGGCCAGAGAGAGAGAGAGGGGGGCCAGAGAGAGAGAGAGGGGGGGACAAAAAGAGGGGGGACAAAAAGAGGGGGGACAAAGAGAGAGGGGGACGGAGAGGGGGGATGGAGAGGGGGAGAGGGGGGATGGAGAGAGAGAAAGGGGGGCCAGAGAGAGAGAAAGGGGGGCCAGAGAGAGAGAAAGGGGGGCCAGAGAGAGAGGGCCAGAGAGAGAGAGAGGGGGGCCAGAGAGAGAGAGAGAGGGGGGACAGAGAGAGAGGAGGGGGGACAGAGAGAGAGGGGGGGGGACAGAGAGAGAGAGGGGGGGCAGAGAGAGAGAGAGGGGGGCCAGAGAGAGAGAGAGAGAGAGAGGGGGGCCAGAGAGAGAGAGAGAGGGGGGGGCAGAGAGAGAGAGAGAGAGGGGCCAGAGAGAGAGAGAAAGGGGGGGCCAGAGAGAGAAAGGGGGGCCAGAGAGAGAAAGGGGGGCCAGAGAGAGAAAGGGGGGCCAGAGAGAGAAAGGGGGGCCAGAGAGAGAAAGGGGGGCCAGAGAGAGAAAGGGGGGCCAGAGAGAGAGAAAGGGGGGGCAGAGAGAGAGAGAGGGGGCCAGAGAGAGAGAGAGGGGGCCAGAGAGAGAGAGGGGGGGCCAGAGAGAGAGAGAGGGGGCCAGAGAGAGAGAGAGAGGGGGCAGAGAGAGAGAGAGGGGGCCAGAGAGAGAGAGAGGGGGCCAAAGAGAGAGAGGGGGGACAGAGAGAGGAGGGGGACAGAGAGAGAGGGGGGGGGACAGAGAGAGAGGGGGGGACAGAGAGAGAGAGGGGGGGCAGAGAGAGAGAGAGAGAGGGGGGACAGAGAGAGAGGAGGGGGGACAGAGAGAGAGGGGGGGGACAGAGAGAGAGAGGGGGGGCAGAGAGAGAGAGGGGGCCAGAGAGAGAGAGAGAGAGAGGGGGGCCAGAGAGAGAGAGAGAGAGGGGGGCCAGAGAGAGAGAGAGAGGGGGGGCCAGAGAGAGAGAGAAAGGGGGGCCAGAGAGAGAAAAGGGGGGGCCAGAGAGAGGAAGGGGGCCAGTAGAGAAGGGGGGCCAGAGAGAGAAAGGGGGGCCAGAGAGAGAAAGGGGGGCCAGGAGGGAGAGAAAGG